>NC_053022.1:56746009-57046009 GCF_003073215.2 Triticum urartu
ACTACCTAAGTTACTCCCACTATGACTAGCCTAATGCAGAGGCTGGGGACTCCCTTCTTTTCGAAAAAACTTATATACCATGAATTAACTCCCAGTAGCTCCCTCGTAAAATCCCAGTAAGCATGTCCCAAAACTAATCTCTCCATGATCCACACAATCGATGCGGCATTAAACCTCCTAATATCTGACGACTAAAACTTCATGTACTCCTACGTATACTTCTCGGTCATTCATGCATGCACACATTTTGCATTGGTCACCTAAGTTTGTGATGCATGCCGAACGCCTGCATCCATCTCTCCCTGACAAGTTGCTATAACTACTGTACGCGTCGCCTGTGATGCACCCCCAAACTCAATCCTTAAACATCACAAGCTTGAGTGTCTATTGATCAATCCACTTTGGCATCGACCATGTCGATGTCGGCGCTTATCTCTGCTCTCCGCGGCGCCGGCCGTCAGAAGCTCTCCACCGGCACCATTGTCACCACCACGCAGGTTACCGGCTCCCACTTGCTCAGAATCGACGGGTGCACACTGAAGACGACGGCCAACGGCACGCTGGTCAAGTCAGGCACCTTCGGCGTCGGCGGCCACAACTGGCGAATCAAGTGCTACCCGAACGGCGACATGGGTTACGACGGCTGGCTCTCCCTCTATGTCGAGCACGCCAGCCATAGCAAGACCGGCGACGCAACAGCTTGTATCTGCATGAGCATACTCGACCACGCCGGGAAGCCATGGCGCACCAAAGGTAACATCGCAGCCGAAGCCAATAAATACTCGAGCTCCAAACACAGCTGGGGCTGGGGAAACTTCGTGGAGACCAAAGACCTGGACAAGGAGAAGCAGTTCAAAGATGACGGCGTGTCCATCCTATGCGACGTCGACGTCCTCGACGTGCACACCACCGACTACCGCGCCGGCCTCACATCGACATCCACGGGTACCGTGGTGCCGCCGAGCGAGCTGCACCAGCAGCTCGCAGATCTCCTGTGGGAGTCCAAGGAGGGAGTGGACGTGGAGATCGAGGTCAGCGGCGAGACCTTCGCGGCGCACAGGTGGATGCTCGCCGCGCGGTCGCCCACCTTCAAGGCGGAGCTCGCGCTGACCACCGCGACGACGAGGCTACGCGTCGACGGCATGGATGCTGCAGTCTTCAAGGCCATGCTTCACTTCATATACACGGACGCGCTGACCAAGGAGGTAGAGCTGGCAACGATGGCGAAGCCGCTGCTCGTGGGGGCGGACAGGTACAAGCTCGAGAGGCTGAAGCTGATCTGCGAGGAGGAGCTGTGCCGCCACATCGGCGTCCATTCGGTGGCCGCCATGCTAGCGCTGGCGGAGCAGCACTGTTGCCGCGTGCTCAAGGAGGCTTGCACGCGGTTCCTCTCCGAGCCCGGTAATCTGAAAGCAGCCATGGCGACGCGTGACTTCGAGCAGCTGAAGACGGGTTGCCACCCTGCTCTCATGGAGCTCGTCATGAAGCAGTATATTGCCGCGACAGAAGCATAGCATAGGGCCCCTGTAGCTCCTTGCAGGATTAGTGCGTTAACTGGGCTCGTATGAGTTCTCGTCGCTAGCAAGATGCATGATTTCCACTTTTCAAGTTTCAACAGACATCCAAGTTCTGAAAAGACTATTATTATGTAGACAAGCTTTAATTCATGAGAGAATTCCTTATTTAACACTAGCTTAAACTTTTATTCCCTATTTATCACTAAAAAGATATTTCTTCCCTATCTAACACAGCCTTTAAATTTTGTTCCCAATATAACACTTTCATCTTTTTTTTATGCGAACAATGTTAAATGACAATTCTACCCTCATACATCTATTCAGTTCTTTTATTTATTCTGCTGTCCAATTTAAGGGTGGAATCCATGGTTAGTGTAACAGAATGGTGTCATATTCCTGAAGATCACACATACGCTAACTCCTTACTGGATGGATTTTTTAAGCTAGCATGCACACAGCACACGTATAAAACAACATGGCCGTGGGGCTTGCTTGATTGACGGCTCGACTAGACGAAACATGCACACGACACACGCGAACAATACGAGGACACGCCGAGTTGATTACAAAAGGACTGTGTCGTGCCTTTGGATTTATTTTTATTTTTTTGGACCGTGTCGTGCCTTGGGATTTTTAATTGCTAGTATTTCTGATTGGGGTCAGGGTTCAGTGTACCTATGTATCAGCTGCCAACACAAGCTAGCCTTTTCAGAGTACCAAACTCTATTGTATACGAAATCAATGCATACACATGTATGCGTACAAGACACGGATAGACGAGTTAGATTTAATTCCAACATCGGTGTTCTTGTGCAAGCGGGTTGTGGGCCGGTTGAAGCCAATGAGAATGACTTTGACCTGACTTAGGTCCTTCTAGTGCCAGGGGTAAATTTGTCATTTAACACCATTAGGTCAAAAAATGTACGGAAGTGTTATATTGGGAACAAAATTTAAAGTTGGTGTTATATAAGGAAGAAATATTTCTTCGATGTTAAATAGGGAAACGAAATTTAAAACAGTGTCAAATAAGGATTCTTTCTTAATTCATGGATTTGAATGTGAGTGAGTGTGCACGGTGATGTCCGTGTCTGTGTTTCCAGAGAAGATAAGCGTTGAGAGGGCACGTCCTGCACGCATGTGCATTAAGGCATATGAACCCACTTTTCAAAAAATGCATTTTAAACACGTTTTAAAATGTCAAAAGAATCAAAAGAAAATTTCACGCAGACATCTTCGGAATATGTGTGCTCGGCACAAAGTTTTGTGAGAAAAATCATTTTTTATTTTGCCTTTGCAAAAAATAAAAATTTCAGTGCTTCTAAATAGTGTTCCACCACACTTTGTTTTGTCTTTTTTGCACAGGTCAAAGAAAAGGTTGTTTTTCCGCAAAACTTTCCGAGTGCACATAGAATACGAAGATGTGTGTGAGAGACTTTTTTTAGAATTTATTGGCATTTAAAAATAAGTTTTCCAAAGTGGGCTCATATGCCCATGAGTTCATGCACTTCTCGATAAGTGTTTGCCTAATCATGTTCATTTTTGCTATTCTGCAGGCAATTGGGTTTCCTTTTTTCTTTTTCTCATTTAAGTTTATTTCAATGGGGAAGAAACAAAACCGAGGCGGGGTAACACGGGCCGGCCGTGGCATCACCAGCGAAGGACCAGCACCGGGTTGCCTAGTTTGGGTCGTCGGCGACACATTTGGCATGGGGAGGTTTATCGGGATGACCTGAATTGGTAACACCACCACGACGGAGGCAAGATCAGGGTGCCTAGCGGTGCAGTGTAGTATCCTCTTGAGCTTCCGTTGGATATATAGGCAAATTAGTTTGTTTTTTTCCCATATAGCATGAATTGGGACAGGTCCTATTCCTCACCTACACGCCAACGAAACGCGTACCACATATCCCTCCCGTGCACGTTTTGGGCCGGCCCAAGCGCATGGAGAGGCACCCCTATTTTTCCATTTCTTTTTGTCTGGGATTTAAAAAATGTTATTGAAAAACAAAAAAAATTGGGATTTAAAAAATGTTCTAAATTTAAAAAAATCCAACCATTAGAAAAAATGTTCAAAATTCCAACAAGAGTTCGCGGTTTCAAAAAATGTTTCTGATTTAAAAAAACATGTCCAAGAAATAAAAAATGTTCGTGGATTCAAAAAATGTTCTTGATTTCAAAGAATGTTTGTGTATTCATAAAATTTTTGGAAATTCAAAACATGTTTGAGATTTCAAAAATGTTCATGATTTCAAAAAAAATTGCAAACTTGAAAAAATTTCACAAAATCAAAATGTAAAAATATAGAAAATGTCAAAGGAAAAATAAAAAACATGACAAAGATAAAAGAAAAACCGGTGGACCCGAAGGAAAAAATCACGATTCAGGGAAGGATTTAGAACCTTCCTAAAATCGGTGGGAAAAACCCCTTAATGGGCCAGACCATACAACATTGCTAGCTACCCGGGGTACGTGTTTGATTGCTATCATCGCACGGGATTCTGGTTTCCCAAAACGAAATCGTTAATCACATATACGATTTTTTCGTAGAGCTGTTGGGAACAGCGGAAGCAAAAGGATTAAGTCTAAGGAAAGACTTATGGGGACCGACTGAGCAAGTTTCCCAACAGGAAAATGACGCCCTTATGGTGTCCTTTACGCCGCAAGAGATTGATTTAGCGCTAGCTGGAATGAAGAACGACACGGCCCCAGGCCCGGATGGCTGGCCGGTGGAGTTTTTCAAAAGGTTTTGGCCGCTTCTTAGAGGCCTTTTCCAAGCTATTATTAACGGCTTTGCCCTGGGTACGGTAGATCTCGCGCGGCTCAATTATGGGGCGATTTGTCTAATCCCTAAGGTCAAAGGGGCGGACTCCATCAAGTTGTTCCGCCCGATCACGCTCATTAACGTCCCTTTCAAGCTTTGCGCTAAATCTTACGCCTCTAGGTTAGCGTCGGTTGCTCAACGAGTAATTCATATGAGCCAAACTGCTTTTCTTAAAGGTAGAAACATTCTAGAAGTGCATATTGTTCTCACAGAGATTATCCACGAACTTAAACGAATGAGAGGACATGGTATTATCCTCAAGCTAGACTTCGAAAAAGCGTACGACCGCGTAAACTGGGAGTTTGTGCGTGAGGTCCTCCTCAAAAAGGGTTTTGAGGCAGGGTTTGTCCATCGGATCATGCATTTGATCCCGAGTGGCAACACCTCGGTTATTGTTAACGGTGAAATGGGGAAGTTTTTCCGTAACAGGAAAGGATTAAGACAAGGCAATCCCATCTCCCCACTCATCTTTAATTTTGTGGCTGATGCATTGGCAGCTTTGCTGACCAAGGCCAGGGAGGCCGGTCACATCAAGGGGCTCGTCCCACACCTCATCCCAGGTGGTGTGTCACACCTACAATACGCCAACGACACCTTGCTATTGTTTGAGCCAGACGACCATAGTGTTGCCTCGGTCAAGCTTATTCTTCTTGCCTTTGAGATCCTTTCTGGACTCAAAATAAACTTTCACAAAAGTGAGGTCATAACCATGGGGATGGACGACCAGCAAAGCGCACGAGTCGCAAACTTACTTAATTGTAAGCTAGGGAGCTTTCCAATTAAGTACCTAGGGCTTCCTGTTTCTCACCGCAAGCTCTCCATTTTAGAGTGGGAGCCTCTTTATGGGAAAGTGGCCAATAGGGTTAGCCCGTGGAGAGGGCGTTTTATGTCCTCGGCGGCGAGGCTCATATTAACTAACTCGAGCCTCTCTTCCCTTCCCCTATTCACCATGGGGATGTTCTTACTAGCTGACGGAGTGCACGCTAAGTTAGACACACCTAGATCCCGTTTCTTCTGGGAAGGAACTGGTAACAAACGGAAATACCACTTAGTTAAGTGGGCGGCTGTTTGTAGGCCAAAAAAATTCGGAGGTCTGGGCATCCTTAACTCCAAACTAATGAATGTTGCCCTCCTTTCCAAATGGTGGTGGCGGATGGCCCAAAACGAGACGGGTCTCTGGGCGCAACTGCTAAAAGCTAAGTACTTCCCGAATGGCACTCCATTCACGGCCTCGGCCAAGGGCTCCGCGTTCTGGAAAGGGATCCAAGCGGTACGCCCCGCTTTTGCTATTGGGGCAAAATTTCAGATCAACAATGGCCTTTCCACTCGGTTTTGGCTCGATCACTGGCTGGGCGCCTCCCCCCTTTGGCAAAGCCACCCCAACCTATACCGGATTGCTACTGACACTAACATCTCAGTAGGGGATGTGCTCCGCGTTGACCCCCCGGCGATTCACTTTATGCGGGCCCTCTCCACCGACGAGCGTGTATCTTGGGAGGGCCTGTTACAGCTTATAGGCTCCAACCGCTTAGGAACGGGTGTTGATTCGGTTGAGTGGAGCTTGACTGCTTCCACGAAATTCTTGGTTAAGTCCCTATATAACAAGCTAACCAAAGGTACATCGTTTGACATAACTAGGGGGCTATGGAAGGCCGGACTGCCCTTGAAGATTAAAATCTTCATGTGGCAAATGTTTAGGAACCGGCTGCCCACCTCGGATAACGTGGCAAAACGCAACGGTCCGGCTGATGGCACTTGCACTGTATGCGGCCTTGGCGAAGATGCAAACCACATCTTTTTTAAATGCCACCTGGCCAGGTTCGTATGGAGCGCAGTAAGGGAAGCTTTCTATACGAACTGGAATCCAGCCTCGGGGAACGATCTGATCTCCATACTCAAAACTACGAAAGGGACTAGTAGTAGAATTGCATGGCGTTGCGTAGGGGCGTTGCTCTGGGCGATGTGGACAACACGCAACAAAATTACGATTGAGAAAAAATTCCCTAGCCACCCCGCGGATGTGATCTTCAAATGTCATCTTTTTTTACAGACGTGGACTCCGCTGGAGAAGAAGCGCGATGCTGAGCGTATGTCGGAGGCCATGACGCGCATCAAGAATATCCAGGTGTTGGCAAGACAAGCTCCGCCGAGCAGCTGAAACTTTTGGAGATTTCGTGGGAGTCTTTGTTAGATATGATTTCGCGTTGGATGCTTTGTTTGGATGTAATATTGTCGTTGCGTTGAACCTTAGCAGCGTTTTGGACGACGGTCGTGGACCGAACGTTTAAGTTTCATCTGTCTTAAATTGTATTCCGTTGAACCTGATGCCTGAGGGCTTTATTAATTTAAAGCCGGATGCTTCTAGCGTCTTCGTTCTAAAAAAATGGTGGATCCGCCATGAACTCGGTCGAAGCTCCTATATGGTGTACCCCGAATTCTCAAGAAATGTTCATGTTTTCAAATATTGTTTGCACTTTACATAAAAATGTTATCAAAAGGTTTAAAAATGTTCAATTTTAAGAAAAGAATGTTCGCGCATTTCAGAAGAAATGTTTGTGTTTTCCAGAAATTTGAAAACATTTTAAAAATGTTTTTGAAATTTCAAAAAAAACTTAATTTTAAAAAATGAGTCAAAAAATCACATGACAAACACAAAACAGTTACCCCTAAAAAAGAGTTAAAAACTGAACGGGAAAAAAATTCTGGCGCTCACTAGCTCGCCCCAGTCGCTAAGTGCTGAGAGTGGTTAATGGTCGAGCACTCGAACGAACTCTGGCAGGTCGCTCTCGACCAATCCATGATTCAATCCGTTGCTCGAGGGATGATCGAAACAACGAGATCATTTTGATGGCAAGGATGAGTGGACAATGGAGGATAGCTGAAGCTGCTCGTCCCTGAAGACCATGACACTCTGAATGTTCTAGATGATCTAAAGATTATGCGGTGACGAGAAAGCCTCGGGCGCACATCAAAGCCAAGAGCCAGAAGGGGTTAGGGGGATGGACGCAACCCACGCACATATTGATTTTTCTCTTATTGCAGGTTACTCGCCTTTCATCCATTCTTTTTAAAGGGTACTACCAAAAGAATTGGGCCTAACTTGTATTGTTCTGCGCTGTGTATTTTGATACGCGCAAGCCGGGTGTGAATTTTTGATGATTTTGTATTGCCTAGATACGACTTAATCAATCAATATAACTCCATTTTAATATATAACCAAAAGAGTTTTTCTCGTGAACGAGGCATTAGCAAACCCAGGGGTGTAACCTTACAAAAATAAAATAAAAAGGAAATAGAATACGAACCAGCAGAAGTTAGGCCAACCAAAGGTTGACAATGACTAGCTGGAGCCTAGAGAGCACCGCTAAACGCTAATGGCCATTGCAGCAATCAAAAGAGCCAACCATGAGAAAGTTCACGCACGATTAAGTAAAACTAATGGCCATTCGTGTCCTGTAAAGAATAGACAAAGGTACGTCGTCATCGAGCATGGCACGGTCCGGTGATGGTTTGCATCAGCCATGATGTAATTAACCCTAATTATTGCCTTAATCTAAACATAAATTTCTAGCCCATATCGTGACCTTTCAACTAATGATGTTCGAGTTAGGTCAGACGGACGGAGGACACCATGAAAACGAAAAGGCACCCGTGAGTGATCGCAATATTAATTTTTTTATCATCGACGACGAAAGACGTAGCCAAGCGCTCAATCACATGGGTGCTAGTAGATGAGGGAGTACCAGAAGTAGCCAGGGTGTATCCATCAAGAATTAGTAGAGTATGAGGGTAACTTGGACATTAAGGAATCTGCCATCATCTTTAATGATATTCTTCTAGTTCGATATGTCCTTCAACCTACAGTTCTGTGATATACATGTCCCTAAAAATGTGGCATCCCGAAAGTGTGTCTACTACGGAGTTGCTAGAGCAAAATAGCATGCATGTTTGAATTAGGTGTATTTATTGTGCGCTCTTCAATATTTAGCTCAGACTTAAGCTAAACACCGAGGAGTACATAAAAAACATGCCCCATCTAAGCAAGCCCAGGAGTTTCTCGAATTCTATGGAACATGCTCCGCTCGTGGGCGGGGACAATGTTAGGCCATCTAACAGTGTTGAGTTTTTTTTTCTTTTGAACTAGGTAATTGCCCGTGCGTTGCACCGGGGTCTAAGCATTCTAGAGGTGCATTATCAATCCATGAAAATATATCTTTTACGATTCTCATCCATATTAAGCAACATTATGGACTAACATTGTTTATTGACCTTGCAGCCTGATCAACAATGGCTCCTCTTCATTGCAGTCTAAACGTGTTGCTGCAACTGGGCTTTACTTTTTACCGCATTTCATTTTTCAGAACCTAAAATGGACACAGAACATCAGTCCAAATGTATGGAAGCGGATAGTAGTACCTATTTTTTTGAACACCATTGTCCCTATTTTTAACAGTTTCATCCCCTGCTACTGCAACATTTATAAATTCATTCTTGAAATACTAAAAGCTAAGAGACTGACCAAGCGAAAATCCCTTCAACACAAGAGCCTGTAACAAATATTAAAAAGTAATTTAGATGGTTACCTCATAGAAGTCACTTCGATATAACTTCAGGAGATAACTTTGTACAATTTTGGCCTACACAGAAGAGAAAAAGCTCATGTAACCAAGTATCACGAACAAAATGATTCCTATTTCCCTCAGTTCCTAATGTAAACAGATATAAATTCATCGAGATTTAAGAGAATGATAACCCTTGAATGTATGTACATATCGGTTTTTGGCGAGTTTGAAGGCCGACTCACATTTACCTATACATCTGAAAAATAGAAAGTGAGTTTCATTTCCGTTTATACGACAACACTTGCAGAAAAGGAACAACCAGAAGAGAAAACACACAAACAAACTTGAAAAAGCACATGCAGGCAATAAACCCATCGAAGGTAACCATATTAGTGCTAGTGCATAATAATTTGCTCCTGATTCCTGAATGAAGAAATTGCAATAATTCTATTCCCCTGAAGTTAACCACAGTAATTTTATCACTCAGTTAAGTACTTGATCAAGGACCACATGACATGTGCATGCATGCACGAGGCCGATGGACTGGCTAATTGCACTTGCAGTCAAGATGACATGTATGTGTGAGTGCACCGCGCTTGCTGTATGCATGAACCCTTCTCATCTGATGATCTCTCCCTATCTAACAGCCATGCACGAAAAGCTAATTTTGCCATGCGGAGGGCGGGAGCAACAGTTTACCTGCGTACAGAAGGTGGTGGTAGTACGAGCCAAAATTTTGAAGACTATAATCAGTGAGGGAAGTTGGAGGAGCGACGCCGTCATGCTGAGGTAGGAGCGCTGGTCAGGGAGTACACCTCGGTTCCAACCCCGTCCACCTCGAGCGGCCTGATCCGGTGTAGCTGCTGGTCTGATGGCATAAGAGGGGCGGAGAACTCTGACGTCCACGCCGCCGTTGCCGAGGGCAGCTGCTTCCTCCGCAGCACGCGCCTGGCACAGATCCCCTCGAGCCCGCCGCAGGGGAGCGCAGTGGCCGACGCCTTGGCGAAAGTGTTACCAGCCGCCGCCGCCGCTCTGGAGGCATGGAAACCCTTACGGGCATGCGACTGGGGCAGCAGATGATGACTTGAGGAGCGGGCCGGGTTGTGGATTTTCTTTCTTGACAGACCAAATGCGGTTTTTTGATTGAGGAAAAAACAAGGGAAAAGAAAACCAGGTGGAACGATGTGGGGAGCGAGAGTCGGACGAAAAGGGTTAACGTAAGAAGGGAGAGGGAACCTTATGTTTCTTTTAGATAGTAGAGAGTAGAGATTCATAATAGTGTTGAGTTGATTTGAAACAAAACACACCAGATTTAGAATCGGTAGGGATTTTGCTTCAAGGTAAAGGGTATGGATATGAGTAGCGGCAGATGTTGCCAAGATGATGGATTCAGGCATATTATTGTTCTACTTTGTAAAGTCCTCGAAAATAATCAATAAAATGTCCGCATGCATCTCTCAGATGCAGAGGCCGGAGGTTATCCTCCTTTTCTAAAAAAAAAACTAAACAATAAATGTTCTTGGAAAAACATGACTTGTTTTTCTGCCCACCCTTTTTCTAAACCCTAGTCATTTGAGTGGGTTGCGAGACAATGCGGTAGAGTTGTTGGTTACGGGAGAGAGAGAAAGCCGATAGACAAGGTGAAAGGCATTTCTTAGGTAGAAGAGACAGTGTGGACAAAAACGTTGAAAAGACGGCTTATACCGACAAGAAAGCAGTGAACAAAAGCAAAGATGAAAATTTGATGAGTACGTCGTGTGATTGAAACTTAATGAAATTCCAGTCACATGTACCCTTCGACCAAACATTTTTTATGATACTGTACACTGGTCAAGAAATCTACCGGCAACGTCGGATGACAAACTGCATGTAAAAACTGTAATGTAATTTGGTTGCATTGCATTGGCTGGAGCATGTAATGTAATGTAATTTGGTTTGATTAGAGCATGCACTTCTACAATGCTAAAAACTGTAATGTAATTCCACATGTCACAATAAAATATCCTTCCAAATGTAATTTGGTTTGTTTTAGCTCCATGATTTCTATGGTTTCGGCACTCTCTCGGTCTCTTTCGTGCGTACACCATGGATAAAATCGTGCGAGATTTGGAAAAGAGAAAAGGTGCAAATCTGCGAAAGACATGAAAAGTGAGCAACAGAGAGCCCTGAAGTGGAAAGTAAAAAACCGGAAATGACGACAGGTCAATAGGGTCGTCGAGAGAAGATATGATAAGATACGGCGGTACAGCTTCGCATGTGGGTTTCGGTGCTGTGAGCTGTTTCTGTTGGCACTGAGCAGCAGCCTGTCGTCCAATAGTACATGCAGCCCAGTCATCTGTCGGTGGACGCGGCACCAACTTGTACGCACCGTCATCGTCTACTTTCCCTCGGGACCGAACTGTTCAAGCATGCTTTTTTCTTTCCTTATTACTCCCTTTTCCCTTCCTTAAATATTTGTCTTTTTAGAAATTTCTAGTTACGTTGTAGTGTTAGAGACATTCATATCTAGACAAATGTAACACAAGAATTTTGAGACAGAGGAAGTATAATAATTGATACTCCTTCTCCAATTTAAAAAAAGATGATGTTCAGATACATTCCCTACAATGATTATTTTGAGGAGGGGCGATGTTTAGATATTGGTAGTACGGTCTTTGAAATGTACTACCTTTGATCACTCATTCATACTCCGAAGACAAAATTGTAATGTATCATGCTTACTAGTATCGTGTTACTCCCTCTATTCATAAATACAAGACGTTTGAGAGACTTGACACAGTCTATGTATCAACAGATAAATTATAGTATTGTAGAAATATTTTTGAGAAGTTAAGAATATCATTTTCATGCATCGAGTAGGAATATTTAAGGCAACATCAGTAGTCAAAGTTTAACATAACGCATAAAAAAAATGTAATTTTGTATGAACTGAAGGGTTGTTCACGCTTACCTAGTATAGACATAAATTTAGAACAAGGAGTATCAAATCGTGAGATTTTTCCGAAACAACGGCAAGCATTTACTATTAATTTCTTCATTTCAAGTACATATTTTTATATTTGAGCACAAGAGTAAAATATATGTTTTGCTAAATAAACAAAGTAATGAACCGAGCGCACTGAGACAGTTAGGTTCCGTGTGGTTGACTCAGTACAACCGAATTGAAGTCCTGGACTTTGTATGATTGAGCATTTTCATGGATTTATTCCAAAAATTGTGATGTTCGTTCAAGGGAAGACGTTGTTTCCGTTAGCTTCGAAACATATATGATGGCTTCATCGATCCTAAGATTTGACGGCTCGATCTGTCATAAGTGCTCGTATCGGTAAGGTGTGCATGCATACATTCATATAGGTGAAGGTGAGGATACATGCATGTATGTAAGTATGTGCATTTGTACAATATTTCTCAACAACGGTAAAATAGAGTAAATTTTATGTGAGACATGTTGAGATGTCATATTGCTCCTCAGTTATTTTCTTGTCTGACTCATTGACCCAAAAAATATACTCCCTCCATTTCATAATGTAACGCGTATAGATTTTTTGAAAGGTCAAACTTTGCAAGTTTCGACCAAGCTTATAAAGAAAAATTATTTATATCTACAACATCAAATATATAAAATATGCAACTATGTCTTATGATGAGTCTAATGATATATGGTTGGCATTCTAGATGTAAATATTTTTCTCCATAAACTTGGTCAAAGTTGATGAGGTTTGACTTTTCAAAGAAAATTATATGCACTACATTATGGAATGGAGGGAGTATTAAATATTCGGTTTAGCTCTTCAAAGGAATGCATGTAAGCCAAATATAGGTCAATTAGTTCTTTTTGAAGGAAAGTGAGTTCTTTTTTCTCTTAGGCACCATGGAGCACAAAATTTTCTAAAATTGAAAAATCAACCTTTTAAGTTCATAAAAAAACTGAAAATAAATACACGGGTATTTATAGATGTATACAAGATGTGTGTAAATTTTCATCAGGAAATACGCTTTGGAGTGCACTCTACAAAAAAAATCATATACTTTTATAGTGAATCGTATGTGTTTTAGAAATATGTGATATTTTATTTTTGTATAGCTCGTATATAAATGTATTTCTCCATGAAAATTTGAAGACAAGGCAAATACCTCCATGTCTATGTGTGTATTTTTTGCATTTTTTAAAGACCTAAAAATTGCTTTTCTATTTTTTAAAATTAAGGGCTCCATGGATCTTGATCTCCATTAGCTATTTTCGTGTTTACGTTGATAAAAGGTAAAATAGGAGCAGACACGACGAATAAAGTTACAGAATTTAAAATAACAAATATTTAAAAAAATCTAATTGAAACCAAATAGATTGTTACTAAAGAGACAGTTCAGAAGACCCTGACCGGGGAGTAAAAAAAATTACATACTTTTTACATCCTAGTTGTGACATTGTGACGGTATTTATGAGTTAAAAATCTTAGCTAACTTTACCCCTTATTGTAACATTGTGAAAGTCAATTAAAAAAACATTATGGAAGATTTTATCCTAAGGTTTTTTCTTCGACATATCGAAAAGCTAGATCCACTTTGGTAGGATGACATAACAAATCGATCGGCAAACATGTCGAGGCGTACTAGTGGTCAATTTTATCGAAGCATGCAAGCATGCAAAATTATGTCAATTTTATCTCAAATCTATGAAACTTTGTAATGCCATCCAAACACTCCCCACCCCTTGCGGTTATAGCTGGCCAAATGGGCCGTTTTTTTTCGGGCCGGCCCGTGAGCACGCCGGCACGGCCCGCCTTGGGCCAGGCACGACACGGGCTAAACGGCTCGGGCCCGGCACGCGGCACGCCCTGGGCCTGGAGGCTGGGCACGCGGGCCGGCACGGCACGACCCAATTACGTTTTTATTTTTTTATACATCTATAGATGGCCCAAGATGTAAAAATAGGCTAAAAACGCTCAGTGCGTCAAATAACAGGCTAAAAATATGTAGCCCACCGTGCTAAACGGGCCAACGTGCCGGCCCGTTTACTAACTGGGTCGTGCCTGGGCCTGGGGGTGCAGCACGCGGGCCGGCACGGCACGTCCCGTATAGTAATCGTGCCCTGGCGGGTCGTGCCGGGCCAGGCACGATTACGATGGGCCGGGCCGGGCCGTTTGGCCAGGTATGCTTGTGGTGGTGGTGGTTTGCCCCTGGCACGGTGTCACCGCTTCATTCCCGCGTTTCTAGGAGGTCTATGAGGTGCGACGTGAGACCGTCAATGCCAGTCGCGATGGATCTTCGCGGCAGATTGGGGCACCCTTGATCTAGATAACGACGGTCGACAACGAATCACTTCCTCCCATGATCTGGCTGGCTGGTGGTCCAGCGACTGTTTGGAAGTTGGTAGGCAGCTTTTGCTGCGATGCGACATCAACAATGGTGGCGCAAAGCAGAGACGTGGTGGATTGCAGATGGTGTGGCTACCGCTTGCACTTTTTTTGGCCACTTTTTTTTGGCGTCGTTAACCCCCCCATCGCAATGGCTCTAGAGCGCGTGTGGATGAGGTGTCGAGACTCCCATGAAAACATTTGACTCTTTGCATAATGCGGCGATATGTGTTCGCATGCATGCCTTTTTGTCGCATGGTGATGCCCACGACAAGGTTATGCATGCGAGCGGCTGTCTCCGGGCATGTATTGCCATGGGATAATTCAGATTTCCTATAATCATGATGTGTGGGTATGCCCCACCATGCCACAACACCTTCTTCAACAAAGTGGTGAGGACAACACACATGGTGATTTCGATTTGGTGGTGCACTTTGAATATTGGGTTTCGAGTTTCAGGGTGAAAACTCTAGATCCGACCTTCATTGGTTGCACATGCAATGGAGTCATTGGTTACACGTGCAATGATATCATTGGTTGCACATGGCATTGCAAATGTCTAGTGTAATTGTTATCATTTTTAACATACTATATTTTCTAAAAAGGTGCACCTAGCGCTCTTGCGCAATTTCAGATACAATCCCAGCAAATACGATAATGAGTTATGGGTCTGTTCAGCCACCGCATCATCCCGAGACATGGATCCGCCATTCGGCCTTGCTATTTTCTTAAGTTACAGTACATTTTTATGGGCATTCATCCTGCCAGTCAGAAAATAATAAAAAAAGATAAAAACCATCAGAACTAATAAACGGTAAAATGTGACTCTCTTTGCCGACAAGGTAAAATGTTGTCACAAGATCACAAGAGGAGACCAAGCCAACACTCCCAAAATTTACCGTTAAAAATCACAGAAAGAGAACGACATCAATTATTAAGAAAAAAGAATCGGCCAGTAAAACTGTAAACAAAACATGCGCTTTAACACCGGTGCACGCTTACGTGCGCTTCGATCGATTTAGTATTGCACGCGTGATTTGGGGTGCACGAATGTTCGATGGAGGGGTAAAGAAGAAAAAGGCAACCGTCTCCGGCTCCGGCTCCGGCCCGTTCCTTGTGGGTGCACCTCGTTCGCACGATGCGACGTCGTGACCACGAAGTGGGCTACGCATGCTTCGCCTTAAAACATAATTAACCAATTTAAAAAAAATCAATTGACCAATTGTTAACAACTAGTACAATGGAGTGCTTTACCACGAGGGAAGCTTCCAAACCAGCCCTGGCGGCAAGGGCACGCACGTGGACCGGCGGCACAAGAAAAAGGCAGATAGTTTCGAGGACGTTCTTTTTTCTTCTTCTCCTTTTGCTCTTAGACCGGGTCTAGCCTAGCTTCAAGAGATAAACTCCAAGAGACAAGACTAGGAAAGAGGTGGGCATCTAGAGCTGGAATATGCTCCAGGAAAAGAAGGGCCCTGTCAACCTCAGCCAATCCGGATACACATTGGTGCTGATTCTTTTCACTCATTAACTTTTTTCACGTATGGAAATTATTTACACAATATATAAATTTATAATGCATTCCTCGCGATTTACTGACATATTTTTCATGCATATGAACTACAGTAAACAGCTATTACGCCTCTGGAAATAAAGCTCGTTCCAAATTTTTCTATGTGTAGTAAAGTGATTATTATTCTTTGACGAAGTAGGTGCGTTGGTCAATGATTCACGATCTAACCTCTGTTTTCACAACCAAAACAGCTGCTCTGCGTTTGCTCTCTGCCGGTTTTGAGGCGATTTTATTATATGCGTGACATCAACCGGTCGACCGACGCTGCACGCTTCTCGGCCTTGGTCTTGGTTGGACGTCTTCCCCTGCCATGGAGGATATGGATTGCATTTGAAACATGTAATCCGTGGGCAAATTTGGCACTACCTTTTTTTTGGTTTTTTGGTTTTTTTTGGTTAATAGTAGTGGGAATTAGTTGTCGATTAGATATTTGCAAAGTTTGGGAGGACTTTAATGGCCAGCAACAGCTGGGGGCATGTGCGTGAAGGCGTGAAGGGGTCCACGGGTCACAGCTTTTTTGGCCGCGTCCATCGTTTCGGTTTGGTCAATCAATGGGCTGCTTCCCTCACGTGTCGCTTTTGCGTTCCCCCCCTCGTTAAATACCCGATTTCTTAGATTGTTTCCGAAGATTGGGTGCAAATGCATCAATGCCTTTTACAACGATTTGTTGGTTCACAATTGGTTTTGATTTTCCTTACGTTTGTTTCTCTAGAATGAGCTTATTGAATGCATCTTTTCTCTAAAGTTTACGTAAAATGGAATATATCTTTCAAATTTTGTAATGGATGCAAAGAGTTTGCCACACCACATGTACAGCCATATAGAAATTGTCCTGGGCTCTATATACAAGCTTCTGAAATCGCATTCTCTCCGCGGATTCGAGCAAACTTATTTACATTTTTTACAAAGCTTATTCACCAGCCTTTGGTTGATTAGTTGAGAATATCCTATGCTGCATCTGAAATGACCCATCTATTGCCTAGACGCCGGGCCAACAAAAAGTTGTAAACATCATTTTTTTTATCATTTACCACTCTGCATTAACCGATGTCTGCGTGGTAGGATTTCGGCGCAACTAGATGGAGATATATCAAATATCCTACTTTCCTGAGCGTGGAATTGCAAAAGTGCAATAAATATCTTAAAAGTTAAAAAATAGCCCATGACAGGTTGTCCTCCAGAAAATGCCGCCCACCTTCCCATTTCCGAAAATACCCAGAATGCCCTCCACTCCACCTATAAATAGACCCTCTCCCAGCGCTTAGAAACCTTCCCCATCGTCTCTACCTGCTTATGCATTAGAGCCCCCGGAGTTGCCTTCGATTCGCAGCTAAGTCCTGCTTTCTCCCTTCCCCTTCTTATTTCAGTCCCTGTAGTTTGGTTTTCCTTAAGAGTCTACTCCCTGTTCCGTTGCAAATAAGCCCCTGAGCTCTGTCCTATTCTAGCCTCAACTCCTTGGTCTCGGGAGGAGTTCGTCGCAGATCCGATCTAGAGAGCCTCCCCGCACCACCCATGTTTACCTTCCCCTTCCTCTGACGGCCGCCGTCCCCCGATGAAGCTGCGCGTCCGCTGCCGCTCCCACTCCTTCTCCGTCGCCTTCCTCTACTGGTTCTACGACTTCTCATGAACTCCTCGCCCCCCGACAACGCCGCATCCATCCAGCCTCTAGTTGATTAGATCCAGCCTCGTTTCTTCCACTTTCTTGCCTTCTTCCTCCCCATCATCAAAGAAAAGAGATCTCTTTTCTGGTTCTTGGATCAAGAACCCGACCGACCATGTCGTCGCCGTCGCGCCGGAGCTCCAGCCCCGAGAGCAACATCGACGGCGGCAGCGGCAGCGGCTCCGCCGGTGACGAGCGCAAGCGCAAGAGGATGCTGTCCAACAGGGAGTCGGCGAGGCGGTCCCGCGCGCGCAAGCAGCAGCGGATGGAGGAGCTCATCGCCGAGGCCAGCCGCCTCCAGGCCGAGAACAAGCGCGTGGAGGCCCAGATCGGCGCCTACACGACCGAGCTGACCAAGGTGGACGGCGAGAACGCCGTGCTCCGCGCGCGCCACGGCGAGCTCGCCGGCCGGCTGCAGGCGCTCGGCGGCGTCCTGGAGATCTTCCAGGTGGCCGGCGCGCCCGTGGACATCCCGGAGATCCCTGACCCGCTGCTCCGCCCATGGCAGTCCCCGTTCGCGCCCCAGCTGGCCACCGCCGGCGGCATGCCTGACGCGTTCCAGTTCTGAGCCAAGACAAGTCATGCCACGGCGACATTGCGCCACCGTGGATAAGGTTGATGATTACTGCTGCTGCTGCTGAAGAATGCTAGTACTACTAGTTTGTTTGCTTCATGTTTAATTATGGTAATCCTAGACCATCATTAGTACTTATTTTGTGATTGTAATCTTCCTATTCTCCTAGCCAGTGGATATGGATAAGAACAATGTCATTGATGTGTGGCGGAGCACAAATGGATTGTGCCTATCTTTGGGTTGATTTGTAATAACATCTTGACATGGAACCAATATATGTTTGCAGTTATTTAGCTATGTGTTACTTTGGCAAGCGTTTGATTGAATTTTATGAAATGACCCAGGTTGATTGTTGAGTGCTGATTATGTTACGTTTGTAAGTATGATATACCCCTTTTGCCAAAAGTAGATTACCCAGAGATTGTATCTGAAAGTATCAATGCACTCCTTTGTACCTGATATATGTGCTTTGAACCTGTGATGAGCGGAGAATTGCTATAAGGCCATAGTGGAGACGCCATGCTCTAGCATTTGCTGCTGTACGGATACTTTTGATGAAAAAATTGCGAGCGTCCACTGATCTTTTCTTGGAAATTTGCGTTGATTGTGATTAGCTTCTGTTTAGAACACGCAGTTTTCATTCATAAAAAATTAGTATTAGATTGGTCCATTAAGGCGTCAAGCTTCTAGTTTGCTTCTTAACAAAGTGAGTCGATCATTGGTTTTAACTCGTTAAACTTAATGAGCTTACCTAACAAGCTACCGAATTGCACGACCAACTTTTTAAGCCCCTAATACAACACAACACACTTGTTAGGCTCCTAATACAGCACAATGCATATTTTCTTATCTTAAATGACAACGTTTAATGGCATCTCGGGCTTTCTATTCCATCGAATCGACTCATTCCAGACTAATAACTAGGAGGACATCTCCTCCCATGTCACTATCTCCCTTGATAAAATCATAGCCGCACCACTGTCCTGTAGGCCCTTATACCTTGCACCCAAAGCAAAAGGGGTAACCCGTACTAACAAGAGCTCATGAACTTTAAACAAACATAGTTGGGCATGGTTTCGCTCATTAAGCATATCGAGCTTAACAAGCCGAGCAACTAGTTAATCCACCCCTAGGTGGATGTACATGCCTTGCGTGTCTGAAGTGGTGGCACGATGGTGAAGGAGGTTGCGCCGTGTGGAATATGGCTCTCTTGGTTCCTCACTAGTCATGGAGCTAGTGATTTTTGGATTTGATTGATTGAATCTTTACACTAGATTACTCATTCCTTCAATGACCCTTTGCTCTTGTTGGTGATGGTGGAATATTGTATAGATCGTGTATGAGGGTTTCTTCTTCCTCGGTGGTTTTTTTGGCGTCATTTATGATCTTGGTTTTTGACACAATTGATGCTTCTCTGTCTTTTCGTGTGTTGAAGCCAAATGGTACATATATGATTTGATCTCCCCAGCCAACCTAAATTCGGATTTTGCAGCCGATGGTGGAGTGGTGGAGCGCATCGAATTCCGTTCTATTGAGTGTTGACAGTGTAGAAAAGAAGACTTTCCGTAGTGTGTCGGGCTTGTCATTCAGTTGTAAATTGGTATTACCCTAAAAAATGTTGTAATTTGATGTCTTGTAATGTGGATCCGCAAGACAATTGCTTTTTTAGGGGGAAAATGGCACCTTAATTTCCTTTTATTTCATTTTAGGAGTATCCTACTTCGATTTTTTAGCGGAATTTCTACTTTCTTATGGACATGCCAATTAAGGCTTTTTTTGGGGGTAGAATTCAACCAGTGCCGCAAGAGACACGAGCGAGGTGGCCCATGAATTAGTAGGTTTGGTTCATTGTTGGTCGACGAAATCCCATTACAGCTTAACTTGTGTAACTGTTGTTTGAAGGTTGAAGCCATGATGCCTTCTCTGAAGAAAAATATCCTTACTTTCCTATGGGCTCTAAACTGGGTACTTCTACTGTTCAGGCCGAATTTCAGCTGGGCCAAACCCAAATTTAGTTCCGGCTAATGAATGACAAGAACTGTAGCAACAATAATGGAGGTTTTCCTTAAAAAAAACAATAATGGAGGTAAAGCAAATAACGACATCTTCGGTCTTAAAAATCAGCTGGTATATATCCTGAGCCGCCACAGGAACCCAATCTCTTTGTTTTTTTGTCAATAGCTGTAGCAAAATTTGCCACAGCAAAGACAGTGACATACGATTTATGTATATACTTTCAAAGATGGGAAAAAAATAAACTGATACTTATTCACATTGCCTTTGATTCCTCCATATCCAGTGTGATTTCACTGGCAATCCCGGGGGATACAGACAATCTGATTACAGGTCACCCTGCAGTAGTAGTTTCAGAAAAGTTTTCCCTTGCAGCGCCCATGTACTACATACGTACACAATGATTGAGAAAATGATCATGGGGCTATTCATCGTTTGATGTACCCCTTCCTTGCTAGTCACACAACCACCGTGTGCAGAAGAGCTTCATGCCCGCGGGAAATGAGCAACTATCTCATGCTGTCCGTGCCGAAGCAGAGTGTCGTGTCGTAAGAGGACCCCCCTCCTCCTCCGGTAACGCCTTCCATGAGCGCGAATCGCATGTCCTCCGACGGCTTCCAATGCCGCTTCCTCTGGTTGACGAACCAGTTGTTGATCTGCCTCGGGTCGAGGCCAGTCATGGCGGCGAGCCTCACCTTATCATCTTCCTGCGAACATCACGGTATCTATCCATGAATGATGATCGTCGATCAAGGTTTGATGCAGCAGGGGTGGGAGATGTCATTGCCGGAAGAAAAGGCGCGAGGCGAGGCATGTACCGTCGGGTAAGGCCAGCGGTAGTGTGTGTTCCACCAGTCCACGAGAGCAAGCCGAGCATCCTTGGGGAGCTTCCCTTTCTTCCTCTTCTTCAGGAACTCGGTCCGGAGGTGGCTGAGGCAGCCGCTGTACTTGTTGAGCAGCATCTCCCTGAGCTCGCGGTCGGCCAACCGGGAGCTCTGCTCTTGCATGCCGGCGTCGGATGCACCGGTGTCCCCTGAGCATGGCTCGTCCTCCGATGACTCCACCATTTCATCTTGCATCATGGAGACACCCCAAATCAGACATGCATTTAGACAAAATGATGTGTGGCATCAGTATCAGGTTGCATGGCAGTAATACAGTGCACAGACAGAACTAGAACAGGACAACATCGATAAGCAGACAAGTGCAGATAATCACTTGGTTGCACAGAAACTACACGCACAGAAGCACATTCAGAACCCAAAGGTGCTGCTGGATACTTAACAAACAACAATATGGGAATCTGCATGCAGAAAATCTTCTGGAAAATGTCTCAAGAAAAGACGATCGAAGGAGCTTCAGAACTGGAAGTTTCTCCATAAGAATGTGCTATGCAGTGTATCTAGAAATATACTTCTAAAAGAGCACTGAAATGAATGAAACTTGATTATCGATTGGTTAATAAATCTGTAGTAGCAAGTATTAGTCTGAAAACCCAGTCAGTCTAAGAAAATGGGATGAAAATCAGGCCACTTTTATCTATCAACCCTACATGAATGAACAATGGTTCACAGCTAGAGCCAAACTGATTAGTTCAGCTTGTGCTTCGGGAAACAGAGACTATATAAGCATTCTTTCGGCATGACTGACGTTTTGTGGAGCTATTCCTACAGCTGCTGTCTCAGTAGGAAACACTTTCTGTACTACAATCAAGTCTATGTAGGCAAATAGCTCTTTTATATTGTGAGTGAGCTTCATTAGTACAAGTCGTAACTTCTGAAGCTTAAGTTCAGGAAAAAGTAACCTTTTTTCGAACCAACTGAGGCATCAGAAAAAACAACTTCAACCTATCTAATTTATGGATGCAACTATGGTTACGATTGGAATTTGTAGTGCCTGTTTGGTCATCAGTTGAGACTTCAAGAATTTGCAAAGCCAAAAAGATAAGAGGCATTTTGTGTATTATCTAGGCTTATTTGATTTTTAACATCTCGACCTTAAGAAGCGGTTTACGAAAGAGAGAGAGCTCAGTGTCCAATTAGAAGCACTCGGAACTACAGCTTTGTTTAATTTGACACATAGCTGCTGGGCTCATACAAACCACATCGGGGTTGGTTGATGTTAATGAACTTGAGGTTGACGCTCTAGGGTGTAATAATAAAAAATAATAAAAAATCTAGCGGCGACATAAAAATGGAGCAGATGAGCCCAGGAGCAGAATTGGGTTTCCGTTTTGGCTCTGGGGAGCATATGCTCCTGGATGTACAGTAAATTCAAAACAGCTAGTAAATAAAATTTAAAAATTCTGATTTTCTTATAGATGTTCATGTTAGTGTAGCAAGCCTGCTTCAGAATTTTCATGCGAAACAGGTTAGCAATGCTTCGTCAGTGAAAAAATAATTAAATGTAACATTTGGTGTTTGACTTCTTTTTGCATGGGTCAAAATGGTTAAGCTTTCCCCCTATAAAAGTTTTCAGATGTTTTTGACATTTGGAAAAAAACATTTTTAGCGCCGGGGAGCATGTGCTCCCAGGAGCCGAATTGAATTACGTAGGTGACAATACCCATATGGCTATCTGAGATTCCAACACTTAAATTTTTTAGCTGCAAAAAAAGAGAGAAAGAATCCAATTCTCATAAGCACATTGGCAGGTCATGTAATAAAAAAGAATATTTGGATGTAAATAATCTAGCTAGACAATATTACTGTGCACCTGCTTCATTTTAGCATTTGAGTTGTGCATATTTCAAAGTTCTAACAATAGGACATCTTCATTGAAGTACCTGCCGGACTAACCAGCGGCCTATTTTTTTGAGAAACAGAGTACAGACATAGATGTCCACATACACACACACACACACGCATACTCACCCCAATGAACACACACACCCTACCCCTATGAGCACCTCTGTTGAAATTGAAGTACTCCCTCTGTAAAGGAATATAAGAGCGCTTAGATCAATCTAAACGTCTAAATGCTCTTATATTTCTTTACAGAGGGAGTACTATCATAAAAAACTGTGTACTATGCGGTGCAATGTGACATTTTGAAATGATGACATGCTTAGCAGATCATTCTAACATTGTTTCTCACACCAGAATTGATGGAGGGGACACATTGAGTAGACACTAAAAGATGACCAGCTCAATTAGCAAAGTCAAAATATATGGGGGCTGAAACCATAATTAGAATCACACGTTGGGTGCACAAATTAGGCACAACCCGGCATTCTTGAATAAAATCAGAATAGACACACTAATGGCTTTCTTGAATCCAAGCAAACTATGCATACTGCTATGCATTCTTCAGGACTATCGTGTGAGCACTTACCATACTAGTTTGAACTATTGTGAACATAGTCAGCTATTTAGTCATAGCTCATACATGTGACCTACCTAGACCAAACAAACAAAGATAAATATAGTATTTCTACTTAAGCATTGTCACACCAGTTTCATATGGCATCATTAACTCAGTCTTATCATAAGCTTCAACCAAGTCATTGTGTGTTCCTTTATATCTATATATTAACTAGGTAGATAGGCTACACATCACGAAGCACAACTTGTATGGACTATGGAGTTAGTGATTTAACATGCACGCAGACTAACTTGCCACAGTTTTTGTTAAAACTGGTAAATTTGATAGAAAACTAGGAAATTTCACTATATACATGATGATCATGTTTCATGCTCCTTTGTAGTACCCAGCAGTGGCAGAGCTTAGTGCGGGCCAGAGTGGGCCATGCTCCCCCAGGAAAAGTATTTCCTTATATTAACACCTCATATCTAAAACTATTTGGGGTCAAATTTGACATAATACAACAGATTACCTCCCCAACTCCGCTTAAGGTTCATTTAGACACCTGTCAAATCCCGTTGAAGCTCCGCCACTGGTACCCAGTACATTTCTACTTGGGTGCCAAATATATTAGAAGGTGGAAAAAACAAAACCGCAACTGTTTTGGCCACAAGAACAATTGTTTGATATGTGGTATATATAAGACCAATAACATGTTTAATATGTCCCAGCCATCATGATGACAAAATTTCCTTCTAACTTTATTGAACATCTGAAGTTCCAAAAACCTTGTGTGTTTTCACTACTCCAGACTCACATATTCATGATGGAAAGATGAGTAATTCATACAAACCCCTTTTCTTTTTCCCAAGAATGCAAATCAAGGCCACACTTTTGAGGACGTATATTTCGCATAACTATGATATCTGTGACATAACAAGTGCACAAAACCATACTTTTAAGTATGGATTTGACATAACTTGCACCTTCTTAGATATAGCTTTGCCAGCTTGTTAGCATTTATATTCTGTAGAAAACAACTTTCCACATAATACAATGCTAACAAGCTGACATTAAGCATTGGATAGCTAGTGGGCCTAGTTTTTCAACACCACCACAAATGCTAAAACCTTGGCTTTCTAATATGCTATGTAAAATGTGTTTTTTTACAAATTGTTTTGCTAAAATATGTATTTTTATGAGAAATCTCTGGAAATATTGATAGATTTGTAGATGTAGAATGGCTTAAGAAACAATTGCTCCAGGCTAAAACAACACCATAGCCTTGTTAATTGTTAACCACTTAAGTTCGTAAACAAGAAATTAAGATAAAATCCTACGATTGAAACTGCAATTACAAGATACATCTCCTACTTAGGGCATCTCCAACTCAGTCCATCAACACGCCCCTAAATATCCAGACCGCGCTGTCCGAACACTTTGTGCCATCCAGCGTCGTGCAGCAAATGTCTGCAGACCGGTCCGCACATCTGAATTCCCGCAAATCGGAAGCAAAGCTGGGGATGGTTTGCGGATGTCTGGACAGCCGCCACGTCAGACTCGGACACCACCCACACAAAAACCCAACTCGGAGCCCCGCTTTTCTCAATCCGTCCCTCCGCCCTTGTTGTGTATTTGCGTAGTCCGAGACCGACGTTGCCGCTGTACCACCTACTCCGCCGCCCAGACCTTGTCGGACCTCCGTCGCTCCAGCCAGGCTCCCTTCCATCCTTGGTCTGGCCGCCGCCCAGGTACCCTCCGCCCCTGCACATTTCTTTCCATGGCGGACATCGTGCCTGGCAAGTGTTCGGCCAAATGCCATAGCCAAATTTATGGATGTTTTTGTTGTTTACTTTGAAGCAAACACGATGGATTCGGCCATGGAGTATTTCTATCGAACTTCCAAAGCATAATTTGGTGACGTTTCAGGAATTTATCCAAATGCATCAACAAATTCGGCATCGAGCAACTCATGAGCAGTTTCAAAATTATCTAGTTGAGCATTTGTTGACTATTCGAGGGGAGGAGTCAAAAATATATCCGAATAAGTTGAATACAATTTTGAATTATTTTATTGAAAGACTTCATGTTTGAATTGATATATTTATATTTGAATTGTTGTTGCATCAGAATATTTGCACAGCATAATTATGGACAAAGGATGCTATTTATCTTTAATTATTTTATGTGCTCTGAATATAGGGAAAAAAAGACCAAGGGCGGACATTTGGTGTATAGGGTTGGATGGCCTCCCCCTATACGTTGTCCACGGAGGCGTCTCGACGTGTCCTTGAACATTTGGGGTGTTCATCTTTTGATGGACGGCGTTGGAGATGCCCCTAGTAATTTGTAAGTCTATAACGCGCGTCTGAAAAAAATCTTCAGCCCATTATCTTCAAATGAGATTTCGTTAAAAAATAATCCCCGAGGCTGTCAAAACAGAAACAAACAAGCGTGTGTCTAGCTCTCAAGTAGATGAGAAATAAATATGTTTCATCTAACTTCTATACCGTTGGATTTTACCCGGAGATTTGTAGGTTTTTTCTTTTCTTTTGATTAATCAAGTAGTGTAGGAGTTAGATGAAACTTTGTTAATTTTCATCTCTATGTCAAACAAAAACGAACAAACAATACTATATTTACTTACCAGAAGTAATTCAACCAAGCTATCATATCAAGCACTGACGAAACAAAATAAAGTTCCGTGAATGATCAACAAGAAGATTCACACTTGCCCCCACAGCAACAATAAAAAAAAGCTTCGCCATTGGGAACCAGTGATTAACCAGCATGCAAGAGCAAGATTCTTTCTTTCCCAGCCTAGCTCTCTCTCAAGTTCCATCACCAGCCCAGCCTGCAAAGTCTACAAGTAGTAGGGTAGCAGCTACTCCTAGTACCTCACTAGCCTCTAGAGAGAGAGAGAGAGAGTGAAAAGGATCTGGAGAGAGATATGGAGAGAGAAGCATGCATAGGTAGGCTGAGCTACAAGGACGATGGAACCTTGGACAAAACCCTACACGATGTCCCGTCGTCTGACACGCCTGCGCCCCATTGGCATGGACACGATTTAACCTATCAAGAACACTCATCAAAGCCACATTCACACACAAAGCATCAAACACTTTCACACAATCGAATCCAAGGCTGCAGAGGACTGCGGCTAGCCGGAGAAAATCAAGGCGCGAGATGCAATGCATGTATGCATAATATGCATGCGGATTTTATACCGGAGTGCGGCGAGGTGGCGGTGGCTCCGCCGCCGCAGAGCTTCGTGAACTGCGAGCGGATGGTGGTGAGGAAGGAAGCGGCTTCGTCCAACGGCCGGGACAGCTCCACCTTGTACCGCGACAGCAGCCGGCAGTACGCCTCCTGCATCGTCATCTCCACATGTAATAACCAGCAAGAGCTAGCGCGCGAGGATAAGGGGAGTTAGCTGCCGTGAACTTGTTGTACCTACCATGAACTCGTCGAGCTCGGGGTCGAGGCCGATCTCCCCGGCGGCGGCGGCGGCGCCTCCGCCACGCCTCTCTGGCCGGCCGACCTCCTCGAGCAGCGAGGCTACCTCCGGCGTTGCTCCCACCTGACAAATCAAGAATCAACGTGGCAATTAATTCTTGGACGATGAGTGAGTGAGTGAACTAGCTAGCTCGAGCTACTTATGGACTACTACTACAGCATGCAAAATGGATTTGGACACGGACGGACCTTGCGGCATTCGATGTAGGCGGAGAGGAGGGAGGGGTAGCGGCGGTGCCCGGCGATCTGCGTCTTCATCAGCTCCGTCAGATCCGCCGGTGGCGGAGGAGGGGGAGGAGAGCTGGCATCACCGGCGACCCCTGACACCTCGCTGCAGGCCGCGTCGCCCTCGCCTCGGCGCGAGATCCCCGGGTGGATGCTGTACAGATCCTCCATCGATCTCCTTCTCCCCCAGGGTGGATGCTGTACTGATGCTTTTTGTCAGTTGGAGAATTTCAATCGACTACGGCGCCACGTAGTAGAGCGCGACGCTTGCGTGTGCGATACAGTCATACTCGTACAACAGATGTTGTGCTACTTCATGCATATGCATGGTCGTGATCTTGGACACGCGCGGCCGATCGTTTGGTAGCCCGCGTATACTTCAGCCCGTGGCGAATCTTGGAAAAGAAAAATGAAGGGGTGCTCAAAGTGAACTGTGTGTAGAAAATGTTAAAAACTCTCAATTCTTTAGTCCAAATAAGGTTAAAAAAACTGATATGAATACTAGTAATTTCTCTTTTCCAATTTTTGGAGGGGGCCTTGAGCCTGTCGGAGCCCCCCCGCTAGATTCGTCACTGATTTTAGCCAGGCTCGCACGGGAAGAAAATAACCCGTCTGGTTACCCGCATTCACTGTTGGGCTTGTATAGCACGAATATTAAAGCACACGAACATTAAAGCATCTCTGGCCTGCATGAAGAGAAACACTCAAATCGGTCGTTTTTTGAAGCTAGACCCGAGCGGTGCAACCCTAAACACGTGGGTGTGGGCGGTTACATGCGTGGATGCGGTCCTGAGAAGTCGCGTTGTTTCCCGACACGTCGTCATAAATTACCCTCACCTTCCTTCCTCACCGCTCTCTTCCCTCTTTCCAACTCACACCGGCGGCGACGACCACCGAAGCGGCTGCAGACCTCCACCAGAGCGCATCGGCCATGGCGGTAAGTCCTCGCCCTCTCTATAGATTTACTGCTTTCGACTCGAGCTAGATTAGACGTGAGCACGCGATCGGAGAGTTAGGGAGGGGATTGAACACATCGTGGGTGGAGGATTGGATTAAAACACTGCCATCGATCGATTCTGCACGGATGACTTCCACACCCAGTGGGTGCGCTAGCGCGCCCCCACTGTTCAGCCGCAAAGACAAGAAGAGCAAGAAGACTCTACCGCAACCACGCGCTTCACGTCCTGCGTCCGCTCTTGCTCATCCCGGACGAAGGTTTGCAGACAGCTCTTGCGTCCCCGGATCTGCTGGCGCGGGGCTTCCACCGCCATGTCCTCCCGGGTTCGCGGTCCGACGACAACCTCGCCGGCCTCCGCCCAGGGCTACTGCGGGCCGGCACCGGACCCGCTCTCCAACACTCGCTCCGAGTTCATGATGACTTGCGGTGGCACCACCACCAGGGTATTGCCGCCTCCTATCGGCGTCCCGTGGCCGGCGTTGACCCCGGCGCGCTGTCCGGCGTCGCCTGCGCCGCGCCGGTCGGAGGGCGTCCTCCCCACGAGTTCCTCCCTCGGCCTCGTTCCCGGGCGGGGTGTCCACTATAATCTCCTTGATGTTCTCTGACTCATCGCCGGCCAGCTCCGCCTGCTCGTCCGGGTCAGACCCCTCCTCCGTCAGCAGCTCGACGATCGTGTCGACCGACGTCAGGCCTTCCCCCCCACTCCGGCCAGGCCGAGTCCGCGGCGGTTCTCCCTCTCGCCTCAGCGGCCCTTTGTCGGTGTCAAAACCGGCGGATCTCGGGTAGGGGGTCCCGAACTGTGCGTCTAAGGTCGATGGTAACAGGAGACAAGGGACACGATGTTTACCCAGGTTCGGGCCCTCTCTATGGAGGTAATACCCTACGTCCTGCTTGATTGATATTGATGAATATGAGTGTTACAAGAGTTTATGTACCTCGAGATCGTAATGGCTAAATCCTAGAGGTCTAGCATGTATGGCTATGATAATCAGCCTCCTCTATCCGGACTAAGTCCTCCGGTTTATATAGACACTGGGAGGATATAGGGTTACATAAGGTCGGTTACAAAGGAAGGAATCTACATATTCGGTCACCAAGCTTGCCTTCTACGCCAAGGAGAGTCTTATCCGGACACGAGTACAGTCTTCGGTCTTTGTATCTGTTGGGGAATGTAGTAATTTCAAAAAAAAAAATCTACGCACACGCAAGATCATGGTGATGCATAGCAACGAGAGGGAAGAGTACCATCCACGTACCCTCATAGACCGTAAGAGTAAGCGTTATGAGAACGCGGTTGATGTAGTTGAACGTCTTCACGATCCGACCGATCCAAGTATCGAACGCACGACACCTCCGAGTTCAGCACACGTTCATCTCGATGACGTCCCATGAACTCCGATCCAGCAGAGCTTCACGGGAGAGTTCCGTCAGCACGACGGCGTGTTGATGGTGATGATGTTGCTACCGACGCAGGGCTTCGCCTAAGCACCGCTACGATATGATCGAGGTGGATTATGGTGGAGGGGGGCACCGCACACGGCTAAGGGATCAATGATCAACTTGTGTGTCTAGAGGTGCCGCCTGCTCCCGTATATAAAGGAGCAAGGGGGGGGGGGAGGCCGGCCGGCCCTCTATGGTGCGCCAAGAGGAGGAGTTCTCCTCCTAGTTGGAGTAGGACTCCCCTCTTTCCTACTCCTACTAGGAGGGGGAAAGGAAGGGGGAGAGGGAGAAGGAAAGGGGGGCGCCGCCCCCCTCTCCTAGTCCAATTGGGACCAGAGGGGAAGGGGCGCGCGGCCTGCCCTAGGCCAGACCTCTCTCTCTCTCTCCACTAAGGCCCATAAGGCCCATTATTTCTCCGGGGGGGGGGGGTCCGGTAACTCTCCGGCACTCCGGTTTTCTCCGAAATCACCCGGAACACTTCCGGTGTCCGAATATAGTCGTCCAATATATCGATCTTTACGTCTCGACCATTTCGAGACTCCTCGTCATGTCTGTGATCATATCCGGGACTCCGAACTACCTTTGGTACATCAAAACACAAAAACTCATAATACCGATCGTCACCGAACTTTAAGCGTGCGGACCCTACGGGTTCGAGAACTATGTAGACATGACCGAGACACGTCTCCGGTCAATAACCAATAGCGGAACCTGGATGTTCATATTTGCTCCCACATATTCTACGAAGATCTTTATCGGTCAAACCACATAACATCATATGTTGTTCCCTTTGTCATCGGTATGTTACTTGCCCGAGATTCGATCGTCGGTATCTCAATACATAGTTCAATCTCGTTACCGGCAAGTCTCTTTACTCATTCTGTAATGCATCATCCCGCAACTAACTCATTAGTTACAATGCTTGCAAGGCTTAAGTGATGTGCATTACCGAGAGGGCCCAGAGATACCTCTCCGACATTCGGAGTGACAAATCCTAATCTTGAAATACGCCAACCCAATAAATACCTTTGGAGACACCTGTAGAGCACCTTTATAATCAGCCAGTTACGTTGTGACGTTTGGTAGCACACAAAGTGTTACTCCGGTAAATGGGAGTTGCATAATCTCATAGTCATAGGAACATGTACAAGTCATGAAGAAAGCAATAGCAGTAAACTAAAACGATCAAGTGCTAAGCTAACCGAATGGGTCAAGTCAATCATATCATTCTCCTAATGAAGGGATCCCATTAATCAAATGACAACTCATGTCTATGGTTAGGAAACTTAACCATCTTTGATTAATGAGCTAGTCAAGTAGAGGCATACTAGTGACACTCTGTTTGTCTATGTATTCACACATGTACTAAGTTTCCGGTTAATAAAATTCTAGCATGAATAATAAACATTTATCATGATATGAGGAAATAAACAATAACTTTATTATAGCCTTTAGGGCATATTTCCTTTAGTCTCCCACTTGCACTAGAGTCAATAATCTAGATTACACAGTAATGATTCCAACACCCATGGAGCCTTGGTGCTGATCATGTTTTGCTCGTGAGAGAGGCTTAGTCAACGGTCTGCAACATTCAGATCCGTATGTAGCTTGCAATCTCTATGTCTCCCACCTGGACTTGATCGCGGATGGAATTGAAGCGTCTCTTGATGTGCTTGGTTCTCTTGTGAAATCTGGATTCCTTTGCCAAGGCAATTGCACCAGTATTGTCACAAAAGATTTTCATTGGACTCGATGCACTAGGTATGACACCTAGATCGGATATGAACTCCTTCACCCAGACTCCTTCATTTGCTGCTTCCGAAGCAGCAATGTACTCCGCATCACACGTAGATCCCGCCACGACACTTTGTTTAGAACTGATCCAACTGACAGCTCCACCGTTCAATATAAACACGTATCCGGTTTGTGATTTAGAATTGTCCGGATCAGTGTCAAAGCTTGCATTAACGTAACCATTTACGATGAGCTCTTTGTCACCTCCATAAACGAGAAACATATCCTTATTCCTTTTAAGGTATTTCAGGATGTTCTTGACCGTTGTCCAGTAATCCACTCCTAGATTACTTTGGTACCTCCCTGCTAAACTAATAGCAAGGCACACATCAGGTCTGGTACACAACATTGCATACATGATGGAGCCTATAGCTGAAGCATAGGGAACATCTTTCATTTTCTCTCTATCTTCTGCAGTGGTCGGGCATTGAGTCTTACTCAACTTCACACCTTGTAACACAGGTAAGAATCCTTTCTTTGCCTGATCCATTTTGAACTTCTTCAAAACTTTGTCAAGGTATGTGCTTTGTGAAAGTCCAATTAAGCGTCTTGATCTATCTCTATAGATCTTGATGCCCAATATGTAAGCAGCTTCACCGAGGTCTTTCATCGAAAAACTCTTATTCAAGTATCCTTTTATGCTATCCAGAAATTCTATATCATTTCCAATCAACAATATGTCATCCACATATAATATTAGAAATGCTACAGAGCTCCCACTCATGTTCTTGTAAATACAGGCTTCTCCAAAAGTCTGTATAAAACCATATGCTTTGATCACACTATCAAAACATTTATTCCAACTCTGAGAGGCTTGCACCAGTCCATAAATGGATCGCTGGAGCTTGCACACTTTGTTAGCACCCTTTGGATCGATAAAAACTTCAGGTTGCATCATATACAACTCTTCTTCCAGAAATCCATTCAGGAATGCAGTCTTTACATCTATTTGCCAAATTTCATAATCATAAAATGCAGCAATAGCTAACATGATTCGGACGGACTTAAGCATTGTCGGTGTCAAAATCGGCGGATCTCGGGTAGGGGGTCCCGAACTGTGCATCTAAGGCGGATGGTAACAGGAGGCGGGGGACACAATGTTTACCCAGGTTCGGGCCCTCTTGATGGAGGTAACACCCTACTTCCTGCTTGATTGATCTTGATGATATGAGTATTACAAGAGTTGATCTACCGCGAGATCGTAGAGGCTAAACCCTAGAAGCTAGCCTATGATTATGATTATTCTTGTCCTACGGACTAAACCCTCCGGTTTATATAGACACCGGAGAGGGCTAGGGTTACACAGAGTCGGTTACAGGGGAGGAGATCTACATATCCGAATTGCCAAGCTTGCCTTCCACGCAAAGGAGAGTCCCACCCGGACACGGGACGAAGTCTTCAATCTTGTATCTTCATAGCCCAACACTCCGGCCAAAGGATATAGTCCGACTGTCCAAGGACCCCCTAATCCAGGACTCCCTCAGTAGCCCCTGAACCAGGCTTCAATGACAATGAGTCCGGCGCACAGATTGTCTTCGGCATTGCAAGGCGGGTTCTTCCTTCGAATACTCCATAGAAGATTTCGAACACAAGGATAGTGTCCGGCTCTGCAAAACAAATTCGACATACCACCGTAGAGAGTATAATATCTCCACAAATCTAATCTGCCGACAACTTTTCATAACGTGACATCACGCCATGGCCCGGTCATTATTCGAACCGTTTTCCTCAACCAGCTACTGCACATATTGCGGGGCGTTTTTCTTGGCAAGTCTTATCGAAGCAGAGATCGTGTCCCCTTATCACGGGATTCTCATCATTACGGGTGTGGGTAACCCAACCGCGCCATCAATCACGTCGCTTGGGGAACAAGCGAGTTTACTAGGCGGGTGGGGAGGCGCATAGTTTCTTCCGCCCTTATAAAGGGACAAGGACTCCTCCTTTTCACCCATGCCTTCTTCTTCCCTGCCCATCCATTCTCGCGCACTCGAGCTCCAACGCCCAAGTTCGCATTTTCTCCGTAAAACCACTCCAGACATGTCCAGAGCGGGAGGCAAGTGGATGGTCTCCTCTGTTACGGAGGATAACATTACGAAGCTCCGGGAAGCCGGATACCTGGCCGCAGATATCGCGCACCGGCTCCCAAACGCGGGGCAGATCGTCCCTACCCCCGAACCCCACAAAAGGGTTGTATTCCTTACCCATTTTGTCCGCGGGCTGGGATTTCCCCTCCACCCATTTGTCCGTGGGCTAATGTTCTACTACGGGCTGGACTTCCACGATCTGGCCCCCAATTTCATACTCACCATCTTGGCGTTTATCGTCATGTGCGAGGCCTTCCTCTGCATCAAGCCCCACTTCGGCCTGTGGCTGAAGACCTTCAACGTTAAACCGAAGGTGGTGGTCGGCCAGCAAGCGGAGTGCGGAGGCGCCATGGTGGGCAAAATGCCCAACGTCACCTGGCTCGAAGGCTCCTATATGGAGACCTTGAAGGGGTGGCAATCGGGGTGGTTCTATATCATCGAGCCGTGTGACACCAACTGGGTGGCGGCCCCCGAATTTTGATCCGGCATCCCCATGCGGCTCACCTCCTGGAAAGAGAAGGGACTATCCTGGGGTTCATCGGTGGAGCTGACCGGACTCCAGAACTGTGTTAAAAACATGATAAGCAAGAAAATCAAGCTTGTCAACGTGGTCCAGGTCATGCTCTTCCGCCGGATCCTCCCGTGTCAAAGACAGGCATTCAATATGTGGGAGTTCGACCTGGCTAAGCACCAGACGCTACGAGAGCTCTTCAACACGACACACCAGGACATCTGGAAGGTGCTGTTCAAGTCCACCGAGGTACCTCCTCCCCTTATTGAGGATCGTGGACTCAGTGCAAAGCGCCCTACCAATCCGGTAATCTTCTTATATCTCATAAGATGTTTCTTTCCCTAGTATAATCATGCGGGGGATCTAAACCTCCACGCCATTTAATAGGAGTGGGTTGCGACAGCGGAGCGGATCGATTGTCCGGCCCCACTGCCCGAGGATCCAGCAAGGGCTCTCTTAACGGAGATGCTGGTTCCGGCGCCCTATGAGGCGCCGGAGAAGAAGGCCAAGGAGAAGGCCACGGGGACCAGGAAAGGTCTCCGGCGCAAGGTCGTATCAGACTCATCGTCCGATAACACCGAGGCACCCTCCTCCCACGAAAACGAGGAGGAGGAAGAGGAAAGTCCCCCCCCCCCCCAGCCGGGGAGACAAGAAAAGGAAGGCCGCCCCGTCAGGGGAGGCCGAAGGGTCCAAGAAGGGAAGGACTCTCCTTCCGGACTACTCCACGGCGGCCGCTTTTAGCGACGAGGAGTGGTTACCCAGGGACAAGCCCCTGGTGAAGTCATAAGTATCCGGATACCATAATAGTTCTTGGTATGTTTTATGTTATTGCTTCTTATCATGCCAAACATGACCATGCAGCCCATCCAAAGCCCATATCGACGTATCCTCTTCGGATGAGTCTTTGAGCCTACGGACGATGTCGAGGTGTTGTCTCAAAGGGTACTGAACCAAGGGGAGACAGTTCTGGAGGCGCCCCAAGGCGACATTCCGGACGCTGGGCGCACGAGGGGCAAGACTCCCATGGGTTCTAATGCCAGGGGCAGCAAGTCTAGCCCCCAGCCGAATATTGCACCGGAACCTCCAGTGGTTCTGGATTCTGTCAGGTGACCTCTCGCCAAGGGGGGCAAGCCGTCTGTGCCGATGGCCTCTGTCCATCTAGAGGCATCGGACAGTTTGCTGGAAGCGCTTCGTGGCGCTTCCATTGACGAAGAGCACCGCACTATCATGAGTGCGGTGGTCAAGAAGGTTCGGTCCGCCAAAAGCGGACTGACTAAAGCCTGTGCCAGCCTCCTAACAGGCTTTGAGGTAAGTAATCAAATCATGAGAAAATGTTACAACATAGATAGTAGCCCCTAATGCTCTGTTTGGTGTTCGCAAAGAAAGGCCGAACGGAGGATCAAATAATAATCATAGGAGTCTAATCAGAATATGTCTATGTGAATAAGCAGGCTTCACTGCTGGCCGCTACCGCTCACACGGTGGAGGTCTCCGCACTGAAGCGGGACCTTGAGCGGTCCGAGGAAGAGCTCGGCCTTACCAAGAGGCAGCTCGAAGAGAACAAAGGTAAGCAATACCTTGTCTGTTTATTGATAAAGAAAAAGGAAACTGGTTGTTAGATCACAGGACCGTCATGAATTTTGCTAGGGGCCACGACCGAAGTGGCAGCCCTAAAGAAGGCGCTATCCGAGGCCGAAGGCAAAGTGGCCAAGGAGCACGCCGAGCGTGAAAAGCAAGAGGCCCGAGTCGGCGAGGTTTAGCAAGAGCTCCAGGAGTTTTTCAAGAAGTACGAGTCCTTGGAGCGTGACTCTAAGACGCAAGGGTCCGAGCTTGCGAAGGCCCTCGAGAACGCACAAAATGCCAAGGCCGAAGCCCAAAAGGCCCTCCAGGAAATTGAGGCGGTCAGGAAGATAGCGGCGGGTAAGGCATTCATTATGCAAAGCAAGCATGTGAAGGAAACTTTCCTTTTACTTACCCAAATTCGGAGCTCTCCAGGAGCGTTCACAGATCTACCCAGCAGTGTGTCGGATGCCGCAGAGTTCTACCGGGCCGAGGAAGGGAGCTCGACGAAGAAGTTGTTCTGGTCTCAGTATACTGGGACCGAACATCCAATGCCCTTGAGCGACCAGTTGAAGCAACTGGTCGAGCTTCACAAGGCGTCCTAACTGGCCATGAAGGGCCTCATAGTCCGGATGTGGCCTGGCGAGCCCCTGCCTAGCAGCTATTTCGGCCTGGTAAGGCAGCTTGTGAATGCCTGCCCCCGGTTTGAAGTCATAAAGCGGTCCGTCTGCATTGATGGTGCGCGCATGGCTTTTGCCCGGGCGAAAGTGCATTGGGCGAAGATGGACGCCGAAATGCTGGTGAAGGAGGGGCCGCCGGAGGGCAAGGAGCATCGCCACCCCGAAAAGTATTATGACAGTGTCGTGAAGGGTGCTCACCTTGTGGCAGAGTAATGTGCTAAGGATGTAATATTTAAATGAATGTACTCATGTGATCCTGTAATGTGAAACGAGTTCATGTGCGCTATGTAACGCTTGTTAATTTAAAATATTACCTTATGTGCAGCCGTTTATAAAATTTGAGAGTTGACCAGTCGTCGGCTTCTGCCCCCATGTAACTAGTACTGAGGTGTTCGGGATAAACCTGATCACTCTTTATCCCAGTTTTGGGTCCTTCGAAGGAGGTGTTCAGCACAACGAACCAGACAATCAGACTATAAAGCTTTATCACTCTCACTTAGCCATAGAAGTCTACAATTTTAAATTTTGGGGAAGCCCCTAGTATTCAGAAGGCCGAACTTGGGGCACTATGTACGCCTAAATCGGACAAGGCCGACTCCTCGCCCGAAGCGGAAAAAATCTTTAAGGATTTGAGACCTCTCGAATAGCGACCAACTCTCGCCGCATCATGACAGTCAGTTTTTGGCTTTCTCTACTGAGGTGCTCGTCCGGAACAACCGGGACACAATTGCAGTAGTTCTCCCAGTGCTACCTTAGCTGATATAGCGGAACGTAAGGTACCAAAACATGGGAGCCGGGCAAACCCAACTATTGACCCAAGACATGATTCAAAGCTGATGCATATAATGCTATAAGTTCGGGGTGCCGCACTGTCGAAAGTGTTCAGACTTTTCATGCCATGTTATGGGGTACACTGAAGCCCCTGGCGCACTGGTCGTATCAGAATGTACGAGTGCAATTTGTCGTAAATAAGCAGACAGGGAAAAAAGATAAAGGAATGCAATAATGAGCTGATGCTGTACGTTGCTATTTAAATGATACATCAAAGCGTATGCATGCATGTAGTGCAACAAGTAAAAAATAGGATTATTTGACATGTCCTATCCAAGGTCAATCTGTGTGTGGGTATGCAAAACAGGTATGTCGATCGTCATCAGAGACCACCTCAGGATTCCCTTGTACGTCAAAGCTTCTTACTTCCTTGGTGTTTCCTTCCCGTGATGGGTCCGATAATCAGACGATCAGAGAGGGCCTTCAGAGAATAGGGGCCTGAAAGGAAGAAAATTTTAAAGGTATACATGTCCTAAAGCGGTTGAGCCGCACTATGGGCCGTGCCATGGCCGTGCCTCCGCCTATGCCCATGGTATCTTGAGTGCGTAATTATGTATGCGCGGCGCAAATTTCGCCGCTTGACTGGGACTAGGACGGAGGCCGAATTGCTAGGAGAGCTCTAAACGTGCCTGACGATCCTCTTGTAGGGTACTCCGGACTCGCTTAAAGGTGTCCGGGGTCTTTTTCACCGAATTGGCGGTTTGCCTCATGAGGCTGCTTTGCGCTTCTGCTGCGAGGGCCGCAGTGTCCTCCTCTGTGCGGAGCAAGCGTTCTATGTTTACATTAACTGTTATAACCCCACGAGGTCCTGGCATTTTGAGCTTGAGGTATGCATAATGCGGTACCACATTGAATATGGCAAATGCGGTTCGTCTAAGCAGTGCGTGATAGCCACTGCGGAAGGGGACGATATCGAAGATTAACTCCTCGCTTCGGAAGTTGTCCGGAGATCCGAAGACCACTTCCAGTGTGATTGAGCCCGTGCAACAGGCCTCTACACCTGGGATGACACCTTTAAAGGTGGTTTTGGTGGGTTTGATCCTCGAGGGGTCTATACCCATTTTACACACTGTATCCTGATAGAGCAGGTTCAGGCTGCTGCCACCGTCCATAAGGACTCGAGTGAGGTGAAATCCGTCAATGATGGAGTCAAGGACCAATCCAGCAGAACCGCCATGACGGATACTGGTGGGGTGGTCCCTGTGATCGAAGGTGATCGGACAAGAAGACCATGGGTTGAACTTTGGGGCGACTGGCTCCATCGCATAGACGTCCCTCAGTGCACGCTTCCGTTCCTGCTTGGGAATATGGGTTGCATATATCATGTTTACCGTTTTCACTTGGGGGGGGATTTCTTTTGTCCTCCTGTGTTCGGCGGCCGGCGCTCCTCCTCGTCGCCGCTATGCAGCCCCTTTTCCTTGTTTTCGGCATTCAACTTGCCAGCCTGTTTGAACACCCAACATTCTCTGTTGGTGTGGTTGGCTGGTTTGTCGGGGGTTCCGTGAATTTTACACGAATGATCGAGTATGCGGTCCAAGCTGGACAGGCCCGGATTTCTTCTCTTGAACGCCTTTTTCTGCTGATCGGATTTAGAGCCACTGAATCCGGCATTAACTGCCGTGTCTTCGGTGTTGTCGCCGTTGTTGCGGCGCTTGTGTCTGTTGCGACGTGGCTTGCCGTTGCTATCTTTGGCATCTAAATTGTCAGGATTTCTTGATGTGTTGTTGCTGCGAGCCAGCCAGCTGTCCTTGCCCGCACAAAAGCGGGTCATGAGTCTCGTGAGGGCTAGCATGGACTTCGGCTTTTCATGGCCGAGGTGTCGGGCGAGCCACTCGTCACGGATGTTATGCTGAAATGCCGCTAAGGCCTCAGCATTCGGACAGTCGACAATTTGGTTCTTTTTAGTTAGGAACCGAGTCCGAAATTTCCTGGCTGATTCCCCTGGCTGTTGGGTTATGTGACTCAAGTCATCAGCATCCGATGGTCGCACATAAGTGCCCTGTAAGTTATCAAGGAATGCATCTTCCAAGTTCTCCCAACTGCCAATGGAGTTTGCCGGCAGGCTATTCAGCCAATGCCGAGCCGACCCTTTGAGTTTTAGTGGGAGGTACTTGATGGCATGTAGATCGTCACCGCGGGCCATGTGGATGTGGAGGAGGAAATCTTCAATCCATACTGCGGGGTCTGTTGTACCATCATATGATTCGATGTTCACGGGTTTAAACCCTTCTAGGAATTCATGATCCATTACTTCGTCGGTGAAGCATAGGGGGTGTGCGGCGCCTCTATGCCGGGTTATGTCATGATGCAGTTCATACGAGTCTTGTCTCCTGTATTCGGCCCGGCCGGATTTTCTTTTAGTATATCCGGCGTGACGGTCATCATCACGCGTTGGGGCGCGCCCCCGTGATCCGTAGATCAATCTTGTATGTCCTGCTTTGTTTTCCAATACGTCTCGCAGGTCCTGCGTGTTGCCCCGGGCCTTGGTGTTTTTGTTTGACTGGCGACAGGGTGCGGGCTGGACTTCGGGCTGATATGCCGCTTTGTCTCGGCCACGAGGTGGCCGGTCAGCCGCATCATACGCTGGTAGTGTAGGCTTTAATGCTTCCTCCTCGAGTTGGGGTAGCAACCTGCGCTTTGGGTAACTTTTGGTTGGGCGCTCGAGTTCGTATTCCTCGGCTGCCAGCATCTCGGTCCATCTATCCGCTAGTAGATCTTGATCAGCTTGAAGCTGCTGTTGCTTTTTCTTCAGGCTTTTTGCTGTGGATATAAGCCGACGCTTGAAGCGCTCCTGCTCGACGGGATCCTGAGGCACGATAAATTCTTCGTCGCCGAGGCTGACCTCGTCATCGGAGAGGGGCATGTAATTGTCATCCTCTGATTCTCCGTCTGCCGCCTGTTCCTTAGGGCTAGCTTTCCCATCCCCCCCCTCAAAGCCTGGCTGGAGGGGATTGTCTTCGTCTTCGTCACTATCCGCAGTGTGATTGTCTCTTGTGCCGGTATCGCTGCTTTTGCTATGGCGGGGCTTAGAGCGGGGCCGATGATGCGGTGCTTAGATTGCTTCTCGAGGGGATTATCCTCCATTGCCTTATTGCCATTGCTTTCTTTGGGGGTGTCCACCATGTATATATCATATGATGAGGTGGCTATCCAGCGCCCTATGAGCGGTGGTTCCTGTTCTTCTCCTGCATCGTCGTCCATACCGTCGATGTCTTCAGAGCCGAAATCAAGCATGTCGGTTAAGTCGTCGACAGTGGCTATTAAGTGGGTGGTGGGTGGGGAATGAATTTCTTCGTCGTCCGCTTCCCACTCAAGCCGGACATAGTTCGGCCAAGGGTCTCCTGACAAGGAGAGAGACCTCAATGAATTTAGCAAGTCGCCCAAGGGCGAGTGCTAAAAGATATTCGCGGAGGTAAACTCCATGATCGTTGCCCGATCAGATTCGATAGGCACGGACGCGGGCGGTTCGGAGCTTGTGGTCAGGGACGAATCCAAGGATCCGGCAACACAGGTCTCGTAGGAGGTGAAGTCAGTATTCAGCTCTATCGCCGCTGAGTGTGCGGCCTCTGTGGTGGGGTCCATCCACCCGTCCTCGGATGGCACGATCTGCTCCGGATTGAAGGCCGGAGTAGCCACAGGTGTGATCTCCCGAACACCGTCTGGCGGCAGAGCTAAGTCATGCTCGTCGCGACTGTGCAGCGCACCTAACATGGGCTCGAATCCGTCGAAGATCAAGTCTCCGCGGATGTTGGCAGTATAGTTCAAGCTTCCAAACCTGACCTGATGGCCAGGGGCGTAGCTCTCGATCTGCTCCAGATGGCCAAGCGAGTTGGCCTGCAGTACGAAGCCGCCGAATACGAAGATCTGTTCGGGGAGAAAAACCTCACCCTGGATTGCATCGTTGTCGATGATCGAAGGAGCCATCAAGCCTTATGGTGACGACACAATGGAACTCTCAATGAAAGCACCAATGCCGATGTCAAAACCGGCGGATCTCGGGTAGGGGGTCCCGAACTATGCGTCTAAGGCGGATGGTAACAGGAGGCGGGGGACACAATGTTTACCCAAGTTCGGGCCCTCTCGATGGAGGTAACACCCTACTTCCTGCTTGATTGATCTTGATGATATGAGTATTACAAGAGTTGATCTACCACGAGATCGTAGAGGCTAAACCCTAGAAGCTAGCCTATGATTATGATTATTCTTGTCCTACGGACTAAACCCTCCGGTTTATATAGACACCGGAGGGGGCTAGGGTTACACAGAGTCGGCTACAAGGGAGGAGATCTACATATCCGAATTGCCAAGTCCGCCTTCCACGAAAAGGAGAGTCCCACCCAGACACGAGATGAAGTCTTCAATATTGTATCTTCATAGCCCAACAGTCCGGCCAAAGGATATAGTCCGGCTGTCCGAGGACCCCCTAATCCAGGACTCCCTCAAGCATCGCTACGGATGAGAAGGTCTCATCCTAGTCAACTCCTTGAACTTGTCGAAAACCTTTCACAGCAAGTCGAGCTTTGTAGACAGTAACATTACCATCAGCGTCTGTCTTCTTGAAGATCCATTTATTCTCGATGGCTTGCCGATCATCGGGCAAGTCAACCAAAGTCCACACTTTGTTCTCATACATGGATCCCATCTTAGATTTCATGGCCTCAAGCCATTTTGCGGAATTTGGGCTCATCATCGCTTCCTCATAGTTCGTAGGTTCGTCATGTTCTAGTAACATGACCTCCAGAACAGGATTACCGTACCACTCTGGTGCGGATCTTACTCTGGTTGACCTACGAGGTTCGGTAGTAACTTGATCTGAAGTTTCATGATCATCATCATTAGCTTCCTCACTAATTGGTGTAGGTGTCACAAAAACCGGTTTCTATGATGAACTACTTTCCAATAAGGGAGCAGGTACAGTTACCTCATCAAGTTCTACTTTCCTCCCACTCACTTCTTTCGAGAGAAACTCCTGCTCTAGAAAGGATCCATTCTTAGCAACAAAAGTCTTGCCTTCGGATCTATGATAGAAGGTGTACCCAACTGTCTCTTTTGGGTATCCTATGAAGACACATTTCTCCGATTTGGGTTCGAGCTTATCAGGTTGAAGCTTTTTCACATAAGCATCGCAGCCCCAAACTTTAAGAAATGACAACTTTGGTTTCTTGCCAAACCACAGTTCATAAGGAGTCGTCTCAACGGATTTAGATGGTGCCTTATTTAACATGAATGCAGCCATCTCTAAAGCATAACCCCAAAATGATAGCGGTAAATCAGTAAGAGACATCATAGATCGCACCATATCTAGTAAAGTACGATTACGATGTTCGGACACACCATTACGCTGTGGTGTTCCGGGTGGCGTGAGTTGCGCAACTATTCCGCATTGTTTCAAATAAAGACCAAACTCGTAACTCAAATATTCTCCTCCATGATCAGATCGTAGAAACTTTATTTTCTTGTTACGATGATTTTCCACTTCACTATGAAATTCTTTGAACTTTTCAAATGTTTCAGACTTATGTTTCATCAAGTAGATATACCCATATCTGCTCAAATCTTCTGTGAAGGTGAGAAAATAACGATACCCGCCGCAAGCCTCAACATTCATCGGACCACATACATCAGTATGTATGATTTCCAACAAATCTGTTGCTCGCTCCATAGTTCCGGAGAACGGCGTTTTAGTCATCTTGCCCATGAGGCACGGTTTGCAAGTACCAAGTGATTCACAATCAAGTGATTCCAAAAGTCCATTAGAATGGAGTTTCTTCATGCGCTTTATACCAATATGACCTAAACAGCAGTGCCACAAATAAGTTGCACTATCATTATCAACTCTGCATCTTTTAGCTTCAATACTATGAATATGTGTATCTCCACTATCGAGATTCAAAAAGAATAGACCACTCTTTAGGAGTGCATGACCATAAAAGATATTACTCATATAAATAGAACAACCATTATTCTCTGATTTAAATGAATAACCGTCTTGCATCAAACAAGATCCAGATATAATGTTCATTCTTAATGCTGGCACCAAATAACAATTATTCAGGTCTAATACTAATCCCGAAGGTAGATGTAGAGGTAGCGTGCCGACTGCGATCACATCGACTTTGGAACCATTTCCCACGCGCATCGTCACCTCGTCCTTTGCCAATCTTTGCTTAATCCGTAGTCCCCGTTCCGAGTTGCAAATATTAGCAACAGAATCAGTATCAAATACCCAGGCACTACTGCGAGAATTAGTAAGGTACACATCAATAACATGTATATCACATATACCTTTGTTCACGTTGCCATCCTTCTTATCCGCCAAATACTTGGGGTAGTTCCGCTTCCAGTGACCAGTCTGTTTGCAGTAGAAGCACTCAATCTCAGGCTTAGGTCCAGACTTGGGTTTCTTCTCTTGAGCAGCAACTTGTTTGCCGTTCTTCTTGAAGTTCCCTTTCTTCTACCCTTTACCCTTTTTCTTGAAACTAGTGGTCTTGTTAACCATCAACACTTGATTCTCCTTCTTGATTTCTACCTCCGCAGCCTTTAGCATTGCGAAGAGCTCGGGAATAGTTTTATTCATCCCTTGCATGTTATAGTTCATCACGAAGCTCTTGTAGCTTGGTGGCAGTGATTGAAGAACTCTGTCAATGACACTATCAACATGAATATTAACTCCCAGTTGAGTCAAGTGGTTATGGTACCCAGACATTCTGAGTATATGTTCACTGACAGAACTATTCTCCTCCATCTTGTAGCTGTATAACTTATTGGAGACTTCATATCTCTCAATCCGGGCATTTGCTTGAAATATTAACTTCAACTCCTAGAACATCGCATATGCTCCATGACGTTCAAAACGTCGTTGAAGTCCCGGTTCTAAGCCGTAAAGCATGGCACACTGAACTATCGAGTAGTCATCAGCTTTGCTCTGCCAGACGTTCATAACATCTGGTGTTGCTCCTGCAGCAGATTTGGCACTTAGCGGTGCTTCCAGGACGTAATTCTTCTGTGCAGCAATGAGGATAATCCTCAAGTTATGGACCCAGTCCGTGTAATTGCTACCATCATCTTTCAACTTTGCTTTCTCAAGGAACGCATTAAAATTTAACGAAACAATAGCACGGGCCATCTATCTACAACAATATAGACATGCAAAATAATATCAGGTACTAAGTTCATGATAAATTAAGGTTCAGTTAATCAAATTATTAAAGAACTCCCAGTTAGATAGACATCCCTCTAATCATCTAAGTGATCACGTGATCCATATCAACTAAACCATGTCCGATCATCACGTTAGATGGAGTAGTTTTCAATGGTGAACATCAATATGTTGATCATATCTTCTATATGATTCACGCTCGACCTTTCGGTCTCCAGTGTTTCGAGGCCATATCTGCATATGCTAGGCTCGTCAAGTTTAACCCGAGTATTCTACATGTGCAGAACTGGCTTGCACCCGTTGTATGTGAACGTAGAGCTTATCACACCCGATCATCACGTGGTGTCTTGGCCCGACGAACTATCGCAACGATGCATACTCAGGGAGAACACTTGTACCTTGAAATTTAGTGAGAGATCATCTTATAATGCTACGGTCGATCTAAGAAAAATAAGATGCATAAAAGATAAACATCACATGCAATCAATATAAGTGATATGATATGGCCATCATCATCTTGTGCTTGTGATCTCCATCTCTGAAGAACCGTCATGATCACCATCGTCACCGGCGCGACACCTTGATCTCCATCGTAGCATCGTTGTCGTCTCGCCAAATATTGCTTCTACGACTATAGCTACCGCTTAGTGATAAAGTGAAGCCATTACAGGGTGATTGCATTGCATATAATAAAGCAACAACCATATGGCTCCTGCCAGTTTCCGATAACTCGGTTACAAAACATGATCATCTCATACAACAAAATATAGTATCATGTCTTGACCATATCACATCACAACATGCCCTGCAAAAACAAGTTAGATGTCCTCTACTTTGTTGTTGCGAGTTTTACGTGGCTGCTATGGGCTGAGCAAGAACCGTTCTTACCTACGCATCAAAACCACAACGATAGTTTGTCAAGTTAGTGCTGTTTTAACCTTCTCAAGGACCGGGCGTAGCCACACTCGGTTCAACTAAACTTGGAGAAACTGACACCCGCCAGCCACCTGTGTGCAAAGCACGTCGGTAGAACCAGTCTCGCATAAGCGTACGCGTAATGTCGGTATGGGCCGCTTCATCCAACAATACCGCCGAACCAAAGTATGATATGCTGGTAAGCATTATGACTTGTATCGCCCACAACTCACTTGTGTTCTACTCGTGCATACAACATCTACGCATAAACCAGGCTCGGATGCCACTGTTGGGGAACATAGTAATTTCAAAAAAATTCCTATGCACAAGCAAGATCACGGTTATGCATAGAAACGAGAGGGAACAGTATCATCCACGTACCCTCGTAGACCGTAAGCGGAAGCGTTATGAGAACGCGGTTGATGTAGTCGAGCGTCTTCACGATCCGACTGATCCAAGTACCGAACGCACGACACCTCCGAGTTCAGCACACGTTCATCTCGATGACGTCCCACGAACTCCGATCCAGCAGAGCTTCACGGGAGAGTTCCGTCAGCACGACGGCGTGTTGACGGTGATGATGTTGCTACCGACGCAGGGCTTCACCTAAGCACCGCTACGATATGATCGATGTGGATTATGGTGGAGGGGGCACTGCACACGGCTAAGGGATCAATGATCAACTTGTGTGTCTAGAGGTGCCCCCTGCCCCCGTATATAAAGGAGCAAGGGGGGAGGCCGGCCGGCCCTCTATGGCGCGCCAGGAGGAGGAGTCCTCTTCCTAGTAGGAAGAGTCCTCCTCCTAGTAGGAGTAGGACTCCCCTCTTTCCTACTCCTACTAGGAGGGGGAAAGTAAGGGGGAGAGGGGAAGGAAAGGTGTGCGCCGCCCCTCCTCTCCTAGTCCAATTTGGACCAGAGGGGGAGGGGCGCGCGGCCTGCCCTAGGCCAGCCCTCTCTCTCTCCACTAAGGCCCATAAGGCCCATTATTTCTCACCGGGGGGGGGGGGGGTTCCGGTAACCCTCCGACACTCTGGTTTTCTCCGAAATCACCCGGAACACTTCCAGTGTCCGAATATAGTCGTCCAATATATTGATATTTAATTCTTTACGTCTCGACCATTTCGAGACTCCTCGTCATGTCCGTGATCATATCCGGGACTCCGGACTACCTTCGGTACATCAAAACACAAAAACTCATAATACCGATCGTCACCGAACTTTAAGCGTGCGGACCCTACAGGTTCGAGAACTATGTAGACATGACCGAGACACGTCTCCAGTCAATAACCAATAGCGGAACCTGGATGTTCATATTGGCTCCCACATATTCTACGAAGATCTTTATCGGTCAAACCGCATAACAACATACGTTGTTCCCTTTGTCATCGGTATGTTACTTGCCTGAGATTCGATCGTCGGTATCTCAATACCTAGTTCAATCTCATTACCGGCAAGTCTCTTTACTCGTTCTCTAATGCATCATCCCGCAACTAACTCATTAGTTACAATGCTTGCAAGGCTTATAGTGATGTGCATTACCGAGTGAGCCCAGAGGTATCTCTCCGATAATCGGAGTGACAAATCCTAATCTTGATCTATGCCAACTCAACAAGTACCATTGGAGACACCTGTAGAGCACCTTTATAATCACCCAGTTACGTTGTGACGTTTGGTAGCACACAAAGTGTTCCTCTGGTAATCGGGAGTTACATAATCTCATAGTCATAGGAACATGTATAAGTCATGAAGAAAGCAATAGCAGTAAACTAAAACAGTCAAGTGCTAAGCTAACTGAATGGGTCAAGTCAATCATATCATTCTCCTAATGATGTGATCCCATTAATCAAATGACAACTCATGTCTATGGTTAGGAAACTTAACCATCTTTGATTAATGAGCTAGTCAAGTAGAGGCATACTAGTGACACTCTGTTTGTCTATGTATTCACACATGTACTAAGTTTCCGGTTAATACAGTTCTAGAATGAATAGTAAACATTTATCATGATATGAGGAAATAAATAATAACTTTATTATAGCCTCTAGGGCATATTTCCTTCAGTATCTTCACAACCCATCAGTCTGGCCCATAGCCAACAGGCCGGACGCCCGAGGACCCCTTAATCCAGGACTCCCTCAGTAGCCCCTGAACCTGGCTTCAATGACAAGGTATCCGTCGCGTAGTGCTGTCTTCGGCATTGCAAGGCGGGTTCCTCCTTCTGAACTCCAAAATAGTCTTCGGACGAATTGATCGTGTCCGGACCTGTAACACACACCACACACAACCGTAGAGAGAATATAATAATACACATGTCCAATCTGCTGACAACTTTCACAACATGACATCACGTCCATCCGGTCATAATTCCGAACCATTTTTTGCCTGCCGCTCCACGTTTCGAGACGCGGTTACCATTGACACGTCTTGTCAAAGTAGAGATCATGTCCCCTTATTACGGGATTCGCATCAATACAGGCGTGGGTAACCCAACCGTGCCGTTTACACAACCCTTGGGAGCAGGTGAATTTTGAGGCGAGTGGGGTGGCGTTCAATATTCACTGCCCTTATAAGGAGATAAGATTCCCCCTTCTTCTCCCACGCCTTCTTCCTGCCTTTCCACTCTTGAGCTCCAGCGCCCAAGTCCTCACCCGTTTCCCACTCAAGAAAGCGCTCAACCATGTTCGGATCCGGAGGTCAAGGCAAGTGGATGGCTTGCTCCGTCAAGGAGGAGGACATCGCTGAGCTTCGGGCGGCCGGATACCTGGCGAAGGAAATCGCCCGTCGTCTTCCAGCCCAGGAACAAACCATTCCCACACCAAAGCCCGCCGAGAGGGTAGTGTTTCTCCCCCATTTCCTCCGCGGGCTAGGGTTTCCACTCCACCCCTTCGTCCACAGGATAATGTTCTATTATGGTATAGAATTCCACGATCTATCCTCGAACTCCTTCCTCAATATCTCGGTGTTTATCGTCATGTGCGAGGCCTTCCTCCACATCCAACCCCACTTCGGGCTATGGCTTAAAACCTTTAATGTGAAGCCCAAGGTGGTGGATGGACAGCACGCAGAGTGCGGGGGCTCCATGGTGAGAAAGCTTGCCAATGTTCCTTGGCCAAAAGGCACATTCGTGGAGTCTATCAAGGAATGGCAGAAACAATGGTTCTATATCATTGAACCCCGCGGTGCCACCTGGGCTGCGGCTGCCGCATTCAACTCCGGCGCTCCCGTGCGAATCACCTCCTGGGTCAAGAAGAGCCCGAATTGGTGTTCGTCAGACGAGCTGACCGCGCTACAAATGCGCATTCAAAGCATGATCGATAAGGACATCAAGCATGTTGACGTAATCCAAGTGATGCTGGTGCGCCGGATCCTCCCCTGTCAGAGCCGAAGCCGCCCACTATGGGATTTCAACCCGAAAAAGCACCACACCTTGGAAAGGCTCTTTGAAACAGATCATGAAGATGCCTGGAAGTTGCTCTTCAAGGGAAACGAGATACCGCCGGCCACAGATTCGGACCCTCATCACAACATAAATCACCTCCCCAACAAGGTATGTTATTTTCAACACATCCCTTACTTGCTTGTTTCAAGGGTGACATCTAAGATTTTATTATCATTGCTTTTTTAGTACTGGTTGAAGAAGGCGAAGCAGATCCGGTGTCCAGCTCCCGTGCCTGAAGAACTAGTCATCCCGCATTTAGCGAAGATGATGGAGCCAACGCCTTATAAGGCACCAGAAAAGAAGGCCACAAGAAAGGCCAAGGGGGTCCGGAGTGGACCCCGCCGCCGGGGTGCTTCGGACGCGATGTCCGAAGATAAGACCCGCTCCTCCACCACCGAAGATGGCGACGAGGAAGAGGAGGGGAAGAACAATCCTCCCCTAGATGAGGGGAGGAAGAAAAGGGCAGCCTCGGCGAATCTGGAGGCGGAGACATCCAAGAAAGGGAAGAGCTCCCTTGCGGGTAACACCGCGTGGGACGCCGACAGTAGTCCGGAGAGACATCCCCATACTAAGCCACGGGCCGCATTGTAAGTGCTCAAACCCATATCCACTCATGAACCAAGTCTTTCCTCTTCGTTGTATTTGAGATGATTGGTTATATTTTATTGTAGTCCGGCCCACAACAACTCCCTGCGATCCTCGCCAGGAGGCTCACTGGATTCCAAGGCGATGGCCAGCGATTCGCCGCCAGCCGCTCACTCCCCCAAGGCCAAGGATGATGTGGATGTGCTGTCCCAAGGATGGTTCCAGGCGGGGGAGAGGCTCCGGAGGTGCCAGAAGGCAAAAACCCCGTCGCCAGACACCAAGGGGAATCAATTCCCATGGAGGCTGGTGGGAAGGACTGAACTCAGTTTGACGCTCAGCCAGACTCAATTCCAGAGACCGAGACTGCTCCGGAATCCGGTACGCGACCTCCTTCGGAAGAAGGGGGATGTCCGTTCCCCCGGTGACCCCCGTCCAACCAGGGGCACCGGATAATCTGCTGGAAGCACTGCGAGGCGCTTCCATTGTGGATGAACACCGTGTCCTCATGGGCACGGTAATTGAGCGGGTTCAGTCCGCCAAGAGTTGACTAACCAAAGCCTGCAGCAGCCTGTTAACAGGTTTTGAGGTAAGCGGCACAAAAAAGGAGAAAGTCCCAATATAGACAGTAGCCCCTGATACACTGTCTGGTGTTCGAAAAGAAAAAACCGGACAGAGGATCAATCTCCTATTGTCAGAAACTAACGAAATCTGCCTGAAATGTATGCACAGGCATCACTGTTGGCCGCGTCCTCGCGTACTACCGAAGTCTCTAGACTGAAGCAGAAACTGGCGGAGGCCGAGGAGGAGCTGGGCCGGGTGAAGAGGCAGCTCCGAGAAAAACAAGGTAAGTAATAACCCGTTGTGAATTCGAAAAAAAGTGGAAAATGATATACAATGATCAAAATATCATGATGTGAACAGAGGCGACGACCGAGGTCGAGGCCCTGAAAGTGGCCCTAGTCAAAGCCGAATGGAAGGCTGTCAAGGAGCAGGCCACCCGTAAGAGGCTCAAGGCCCGGGTCAACGAAGTCCAACAGGAGCTCCAGGATGCGGTGGGGAAGTGCGAGACCTTGGAGCACAATGCGTCGGCTCAAGAGGCCGAACTTGTCAAGGCTCGTAAGAGTGCGGAAGCGGCCCAGATTGAAGCCCAGGACGCCCTCCATGAGACCCAGGAGGCCAGGATGGTCATGGCGGGTAAGGCATTCAATATGCAAAGCATGAGTGTGAAGAGGAAATATCTTTTACTAACCCGGATTCGGAGTTCTCCAGGGGCCTTTGCTGATCTACCACATAGTGTGACCGACGCTGCGGAGTTCTTCCGAGCCGAAGAAGGGAGCTCCACCGAGAAGCTGTTCTGGACGCAATATTGCGCGCCCGAACATCCGGTGTCCTTCAGCGATCAGCTGAAACAGCTGGTTGAGCTGCACAAGATGGCCGAACTGGCCATGAAGGATATGATAATCTGGCTGTGGCTAGCCGAAGCTATTCCCAGCAGCTACTTCGGCCTTGTGAAGAAGCTGGTGGATGCCTGTCCTTGGCTGGATGTCATCAAGCGGTCCGTCTGCATCGAGGGCGCGCGTCTGGCCTTCTCTTATTGCAAAGTCTGGTGGGCGAAGCTGGACACTGTCAAGCTAGCGACCGGGGGGGCGCCGGAGGGCAAGGAGCACCGCACACCTGAACGATGCTTCGGCGATGTTTTAGAGGGGTCCCGCATTGTTGCGGATCACTGTTCGAAAGACATTATCTTTGAATGAATGTACTCGAGCTCCCTCTGCCTTGTATAAAACAAGTTGTTTATGCAATATGATGCTTGTTATGTTTTTAAATTTTTACTTCCTGTGCGGCCGTGCTGTATGAAATCTGAGGGTTAACCAGTCGTCGGCTTCTGCCCCCACGTAGGTAGTACATGGGTGTTCGGGATGGAATCTAAACAATCTTGATCCAATTAGATGGTCCTTGAAGGAGTTGTTTAGCGCAACGAACCAGGCAACCAGACTATGCAGCTGTAACGTCCTCACTTAGCAATAGGAGTACGACAATAAAAACATGGGTGCAGCCCCTAGTATCCGAACTAGAGTGCCATAGGCGCCTGATTGGGAAGTACCGATCCTTCGCGTAATGCGGAAGAAATCTCCAACGATTTGCAACCTCCGAACAGCTGGCCGGCTCTCACCGCATCATGACAGTCAGTTTTCAGCTTTCTCTATTGAGGTGCTCCTTTGGATAAACCAAGGCACACTCGCAGTAGTTCTCCCTTTACTACCTTAGCCGATAGAGGAACGTAAGGTAGCAAGCACAGGAGCCGGGCTACCCAACTATTGACCAAATACATGATTCGGAGCCAATGCATATAATGCTAAATTTGGGGTGCCGAACTATACTTATAAAAGGTGTTCGGACTTTTGTTGCCATAGTGTGGGGTGCTATGCAGCCCCTGGCGAACATGAAAACGTATCAAAGTGTACGGGTGCTACCTAATGGGGTTATCCACAGGGGAGCTGAAAAAAAGAAAGAAAACAGAAAAGGTACGAAGGTAAAAAGCTGGAGTCCTATAGCTCCAGCCGCAGACTGTTCTCACTGTAATTTAATTAGTATGTCAAAGCACATTGATACAGGTAGTGCGATAAGCAACAGGCTATTTGACATGACAAAACCAAGGGAGAGCTGCATGCGGGTCCTGAAAAACAGGTAAAGTTATCGTTAACGGAATCACCTAAAAAGTCCCCCATATGTCTGCGTTTCTCGTCGTCTTGGTGTGTTGATCCTTCAAAAGGACCGATGACCAGGCCATCAGATGGTGCCTGTGGGATTGAGACTTGAAAAGGAAACAAGTAAAAGTGGAAGTATGTGTGTATCTAATGTCGGTTGAGCCGTACTACGGACCACAAGCTAGCTATGCCTCCGTCGATGCCCATGGGATTTTGAGTGCGTAGTTATGTACGCGTGGCACAAATGCCACCACTTGATCTGAACTTCGACGGAGGCTAGATTGCTAGTCGAGCCGAGCTCTCCTGCTGCAGAGTAGTTCGGACCCTCTTAATGGTATCCGTGGGCTCGGCAGCCGAATTAAGGTTCTGCTTGAGAAGGCCGCTCTGTACTTCTACTGCTAGGGCAGCTGTGTGCTCTTCTGTACGGAGGGAGCGTTCCGTATTTCCGTTGACTGTTATGATGCCACGTGGACCGGGCATCTTGAGCTTGAGATAAGCATAGTGTGGTACCGCATTGAATCGAGCAAACGCAATTCGTTCGAGCAGTGCGTGATAGCCGCTGCAGAAGGGGACGATATCGAAGATTAGCTCCTCGCTTCGGAAGTTGTCTAGAGATCCGAAGACAACCTCTAGTGTGATTGAGCCCGTACAACGGGCCTCTACACCTGGTATGACTGCTTTGAAGGTAGTCCTGGTGGGCTTGATCTGAGATGGGTTAGTGCCCATTTTTCGCGCTGTATCCTGATAGAGCAGATTAAGGCTGCTACCTCCGTCCATGAGGACACGAGTCAAGTGGAACCCAACAATTATTGGGTCTAGGACAAGTGCGGCCAAGCCACCGTGACGGATACTGGTCGGATGATCCTGGCGATCAAAGGTGATCGGGCATGACGACCATGGATTGAATTTTGGGGCGATTGGCTCTATCGCGTAGACGTCCCTAAGCGCACGCTTGCGCTCCCTCTTGGGGATGTGGGTAGCGTATATCATGTTCACCGTTTTGACCCGAGGGGGAAACTTCTTCTGTCCCCCTGTGTTCGATTGCCGGGGCTCTTCGTCATCGTCCTTGCTTTGCGTTCCTTTTTCCCTGTTCTTGGTGTTTAATTTGCCGGCCTGTTTAAAAACCCAGCAATCTCTATTTGTATGATTGGGTGGCTTGTCTGGGGTGCCATGAATCTGGCACGGACGATCAAGTACGCGGTCCAAGCTGGATGGGCCTAAATTGTTCTTTTGGAACGGCTTCTTCCGCTGGCCGGACTTAGAGCCCCTGAATCCGGCATTGACTGCCATGTCCTCGGTGTTATCACTGTTGTTTCGACGCTTGTATCTGTTGCGTTGAGACTTGTCTTTGCTAGTTCTAGCTTTAGGGGTACCGGCATCGCTTGCATTGTTTTTTCTACGGGCCAACCAACTGTCCTCACCCGCACAAAAGCAGGTCATGAGTGCCGTGAGGGCTTCCATGGATTTTGGCTTTTCTTGGCCGAGGTGGAGAGCGAGCCATTCGTCGCGACTGCTAGAGCTTCGGCATCCAGACAATCAATGATTTAGTTCTTTTAGTTAAGAACCTTGTGCAGAATTTCCTGGCGGACTCTTCGGGCTGTTGAACTATATGGCTTAAGTCATCAGCGTCCAGAGGTCGAACATATGTACCTTGGAAGTTATCGAGGAAGGCCTCTTCCAAGTCCTCCCAGCTGCCAATAGAATTTGCATGCAGACTGTTGAGCCACTGCCGAGCTGGCCCCTTGAGTTTTAAAGGGAGGTATTTGATGGCGTGGAGGTCATCGCCGCAGGCCATATGAATGTGGAGAATAAAATCTTCGATCCACACCGCGGGGTCCATGGTTCCATCGTATGATTCTATATTAACGGGTTTGAACCCTTCTAGGAATTCATGATCTAGGACCTCATCGGTGAAGCAATGAGGGTGTGCGGCGCCTCTATATTGGGCCGTATCGCGACGTAGCTCTGATGGAGTCCGTCTGCGGTTTTCATCCGCGCATGACTAAATTTGTCATGTCCGAATAGGTGGTTGTCGTCACATGTCGAGGCATGTCCTCGCGATCCATAGATTGATCTAGTATGTCCTGCTTTATTGTTCAGGCTTTGCCGGAGGTCGTATGTATGATCGTGGGCTAATTTACCTCTACCTGTGCGATGAGGCGGGGCTAGATGGTGTTCAGCGTGAGTTGCCGTTTTGTCCTGACCACCACGTGGTCGGTCAGCCGCTTTGTACAATGGAGGTATGTATTCCGGCGCCTCCTTGTCGAACTGAGGTAGCAATTTGCGCTTTGGGTAGCCTTTGGTTGGGCGCTTGAGGCCGTATTCTTCGGCTGCTAGGACATCAGTCTATTTATCATTGAGTAGATCTTTGTCAGCTTGAAGCTGCTGCTGCTTCTTTTTCAGGCTCCTTGCAGTGGCAATTAGCTGGCGCTTAAAGCGCTCCTGCTCAAGAGGTTCCTCAGGCACGATGAAATCCTCGGTGCCAAGGCTCACCTCGTCCTCGGAGAGTGGAAGGTAATTATCGTTCTCCGAATCTTCATGGCGTGGCCTGTTTACCAGGGCTAGCCTTCCCATCTTCCCGTTGATCTTGTTCATTAGCTGTTTCAACGGGGTCTTCATTGTCTTCGACACCCTCCGGAGTGTTATCTTCTCCTGTGCCGGTGTTGCTATCTCTATTGCGGCGTGAGTTAGAGCGGCGCCGCTGACGCCGGTGCTTGGATTGTATTTCGGAAGGTTTGTCCTCGGCTGGATCTTCCTTGTCATTGCCGCTGTTCTCCATTGGTGCATCCACCATGTATACATCATACGAGGAAGTGGCCGTCCAGCATCCGGTGAACGGCAGGTTCTGGGCCTCTTCTTCTCCGGCATCATCGTCCATACCGTCGATGTCCTCGGAGTCGTAATCAAGTTTGTTGGTCAAATCCTCGACCGTGGCTATGAAGTGGGTGCGGGTGGGAAACAAAATTCTCCATCGTCAGCCCCTAGTTTGAGCTGAATATAGTTCGGCTGTGAGTCCTCTACCAAGGACAGGTTTTTTAATGAGTTTAGCACATCGCCCAAAGGCGAGTGCTGGAAGACGTCTATGGTGCTGGATTCGAAGATCGACAAATGATCAAGCTCGGCATCCGCAGGCTCACGTGGTTTGGAACTTTCGACCGGATACGAGTCCGGAGTTCCACTGAAAAAAACGTCGTGGGAGGTTGAGTCTATGTGAGGCTCCAACATCGTGGAATCTGTGGCCTCCATGGTGGGGTTGATCCTCCCGTCCTTGGATGGCGTAGCTTGCTCCGGATCTAGGGCCAGAGTGGTTACAGGAGCAATCTCCTGGGTGCGGCCATATGACATATTTAGGTCATGATCATCGGGGTGACCGGGAGCGGCTACCGCGGTCTCGAATACGGCGAAGATCAAGTCTCCACGGATGTCCGCAACGTAGTTCAAGCTCCCGAATCTAACCTGATGGCCAGGGTGTAGCTTTCGATCTGCTCCAGATGGCCAAGCGAATTGGCCCACAATGCGAAGCCGCCGAATATGAAGATCTGTCCGGGGAGGAAAGTTTCTCCTTGGACAGCGTCATTATCGACGATTAAAGGGGCCATCAAACCTTTTGGCGACAGCACAGTGGAACTCTCAATGAAAGAACCAATGTCGGTGTCAAAACCGGCGGATCTCGGGTAGGGGGTCCCGAACTGTGCGTCTAAGGTCGATGGTAACATGAGACAAGGGACACGATGTTTACCCAGGTTTGGGCCCTCTCTATGGAGGTAATACCCTACGTCCTGCTTGATTGATATTGATGAATATGAGTGTTACAAGAGTTGATCTATCTCAAGATCGTAATGGCTAAACCCTAGAGGCCTAGCGTGTATGGCTATGATAATCAGCCTCCTCTATCCGGACTAAGTCCTCCGGTTTATATAGACACCGGGAGGATCTAGGGTTACATAAGGTCGGTTACAAAGAAAGGAATCTACATATTCGGCCGCCAAGCTCGCCTTCCACGCCAAGGAGAGTCCTATCCGAACACGAGTACAGTCTTCGGTCTTTGTATCTTCACAGCCCATCAGTCCGGCCCATAGCCAACAGGCCGGACGCCCGAGGACCCCTTAATCCAGGACTCCCTCACCCTTGCCCACGCCCGGGCTGAGGCCTCCCTTGCTGCCTTTTCGACTGCCACCCGATCCCACCAGGCGACGCGCTCCGTGTCGGCGGGGTCCAGGTCGAGGTCCTCCGCGGGCTGGCCCTCCTCGCGCTCAATGACGCTGCTCCGGATCTTCCTCCAAATGGCCTCGTATCCGGACGCGGCCACCATCGCCGCCAGAGCCAACTCGTGGGTCAACCTGTGCCGTGAAGACAACATAAGTAGAACGCAACCAAACAACGAGTGAATGCCAGCAAGTTACACTTACCCGATGGCTGTCAGGATGGCCCATGTCGGCGCCACAACTGGGGCAGCCCGAGCTTATTCTTGGCGGCACCCTTGTCGCGAGCCGGCTGGCCTCCGCCGTGCGCTTCGAGGATGACTGCGGCACCACTGTCTCCTTCCCGTGCGGCTGGCGCGCGACCACCGGCTCGCGTGACGGTCCGGTCCTGGTCGACTTCATCAGCCGCCATGGGGGATCGATGCTGCCGTCCCCTCCCAACGATGGCGCTACACCGCCAACGCCCATCAGGTCCTCCTCGCCGTTGTCCGGCCAGTCGCACAGGAGTTCTGGGTGCGGAGACTTACCCGCGTGGCATGCCGCGCCGGCTTCGGTTCTAGCCGCCTACGTGTCGGCCGCCCCCTCATTCTTGATGATGGACTCGTCTCCATCTGAGTCGGGCAGATCGTCCAGCAAGATCTGCGCCCTCGGCCCGTCTCGGACCTGCTGGTTGCAAATAGCTACGGCTCTACCATCACATCAGGACGAAGAAACAATCCAGGCATGGCAAAGAACGGGGACCAGGGACTCATTGTCGGCGCCGGATTCTGCCGGTTGTAGGGCGCCTTCCCGAATTGCTAGCCGGCGGTCAACCCGACCTTCGAGATGCTATTGACCCGGCTGATGATTTGATTCGGCGTCAGCTCCCAGGTCAACATCCGGGTGGGGTCGTGCTGGTCGCTCATCTTGGCGATCTTGTGCGCCCGACGCTGTAGCAGCAGCACCCGACGCACGACGAAGGCGGCGATGAGATCCGTCCCAGTGAGCCCCTCGCACGCCGTCATCTCGATGATCCAGCTGCAGATATCCGCATCTCCCGTGGTGGATTCTTGGGCTAGTGGCCCCAGTTCGTTTTGGCAAGCGACGGCTCGTCGACGAACGGCGGCATGTGATATGTCTCCAACGTATCTATGAATTTGATTGTTCCATGCTATTATATTATCTATTTTGGATGTTTTATATGCATTAATACACTATTTTATATTATTTTTGGGACTAACTTATTAACCTAGAGCCTAGTGCCAGTTTCTATTTTTCCTTGTTTTTGAGCTTCACAAAAAAGGAATACCAAACGAAATAAAACCTTCGGGATGATTTTTCTTGGACCAGAAGACACCCAGGAGACTTGGAGTACAAGTGAGAAGAGCCACGAGGCAGCCACAAGGGTGGAGGGCGCACCCCCTACCTTGTGGGCCCCTCGGTGACCCCCTGGCCTAGATCTTCCTCCTATATATTCACATATATTCCCGAACCACCAGAAGCATCCACGAAAACACTTTTCCATCGCTGCAACCTTCTGTTCCCGTGAGATCCCATCTTGGGGCCTTTTCCAGCACCCTGCCGGAGGGGGATTCGATCATAGAGGGCTTCTACATCAACTCTATTGCCTTTCTGATGAAGCGTGAGTAGTTTACCTCAGACCTACGGGTCCATAGCTAGTAGTTAGATGGCTTGTTCTCTCTCTTTGATTTGCAATACCATGTTCTCCTCAATGTTCTTGGAGATCTATCTGATGTAATCTTCTTTTGCGGTGTGTTTGTCGAGATATGATGAATTGTGGATTTATGATCAGCTTGTCTATGAATATAATTTGAATCTTCTTTGAATTCTTTTATGCATGATCTGATATCTTTGTAATTCTCTTCGAACTATGGGTTTAGTTTGACCAACTATATTGGTTTTTCTTGCAATGGGAGAAGTGCTTAGCTTTGGGTTCAATATTGCAGTGTCCTGCTACCTCTTGAGCACTGCGTTGGTTTTCCCCGAAGAGGAAGGGATGATGCAACAAAGTAGCGTAAGTATTTCCCTCAGTTTTTGAGAAACAAGGTATCAATCCAGTAGGAGGCTACGCGCGAGTCCCTCATACCTGCACAAAACAAATAAATCCTTGCAACCAACACAAATAGGGGTTGTCAATCCCTATAAGGCCACTTACGAGAGCGTGATCTGATAGATATGATAAAGATAATATTTTTGGTATTTTTGTGATAAAGATGCAAAGTAAAATAAAGGAAAAGTAAATAGCAAAGGAAATAACTAAGTAGTAGGAGATTAATATGATAAAGATAGACCCGGGGGCCATAGGTTCCACTAGTGGTTTCTCTCGAGAGTATAAGTATTCTACGGTGGGTGAACAAATTACTGTTGAGCAATTGACAGAATTGAGCATAGTTATGAGAATATCTAGGCATGATCATGTATATAGGCATCACGTCCGAGACAAGTAGACCGACTCCTGCCTGCATCTACTACTATTACTCCACTCATCGACCGCTATCCAGCATGCATCTAGAGTATTAAGTTAAAAACAGAGTAATGCCTTAAGCAAGATGACATGATGTAGAGGGATAAACTCATGCAATATGAAGAAAACCCCATCTTGTTATCCTCGATGGCAACAATACAATACGTGCCTTGCTGCCCCTACTGTCACTGGGAAAGGACACTGCAAGATTGAACCCAAAGCTAAGCACTTCTCCCATTGCAAGAAAGATCAATCTAGTAGGCCAAACCAAACTGATAATTCGAAGAGACTTGCAAAGATAACCAATCATACATAAAAGAATTCAGAGAAGATTCAAATATTATTCATAGATAGACTTGATCATAAACCCACAATTCATCGGTCTCAACAAACACATCGCAAAAAGAAGATTACATCGAATAGATCTCCACAAGAGAGGGGGAGAACATTGTATTGAGATCCAAAAAGAGAGAAGAATCCATCTAGCTACTAACTATGGACCCGTAGGTCTGAAGTAAACTACTCACACTTCATTAGGGAGGCTATGGTGTTGATGTAGAAGCCCTCCGTGATCGATGCCCCCTCTGGTGGAGCTCCGGAATAGGCCCCAAGATGGGATCTCGTGGAGACAGAAAGTTACGGCGGTGGAATTTGGGTTTTGGCTCCGTATCTGATCGTTTGGGGGTACGTAGGTATATATATGAGGAAGGAGTACGTCGGTGGAGCAACAGGGGGCGCACGAGGGTGGAGGGCGCGCCTGGTGCGGGTGGGCGCGCCCCCCTACCTCGTGGCCTCCTCTCTTGTGCCTTGACGTAGGGTCCAAGTCTCCTGGGTCTTATTCGTTGAGAAAATCACGTTCCCGAAGGTTTCATTCCATTTGGACTTTGTTTGATATTCCTTTTCTTCGAAACCCTAAAACAGGCAAAAAACAACAATTCTGGGCTGGGCCTCCGATTAATAGGTTAGTCCCAAAAATAGTATAAAAGTGGATAATAAAGCCCAGTAATGTCCAAAACAGTAGATAATATAGCATGGAGCAATCAAAAATTATAGATACGTTGGAGACATATCAACCATCCCCAAGCTTAATTCCTGCTCGTCCTCGAGTAGGTAAATGATAAAAACAGAATTTTTGATGCGGAGTGCTACTTGGCATAATTTTAATGTAATTCTTCTTAATTGTGGTATGAATATTCAGATCCGAAAGATTCAAGACAAAAGTTCATATTGACATAAAAATAATAATACTTCAAGCATACTAACTAAGCAATTATGTCTTCTCAAAACAACATGGCCAAAGAAAGTTCATCCCTACAAAATCATATGGTTTAGTCATGTTTCATTTTCGTCACACAAGAATGCTCTCATCATGCACAACCCCGATGACAAGCCAAGAAATTGTTGCATACTTTAGTAATCTCAAACCTATAACTTTCACGCAATATATGAGCGCGAGCCATGGACATAGCACTATGGGTGGAATAGAATATAATGAGGGGGGTTATGTGGAGAAGACAAAAAAAGAGAAAGTCTCACATCAACGAGGCTAATCAATGGGCTATGGAGATGCCCACCGATTGATGTTAATGCAAGGAGTAGGGATTGCCATGCAACGGATGCACTAGAGCTATAAATGTATGAAACCTCACAAAAGAAACTAGTGGGTGTGCATCCAACTTGCTTGCTCACGAAGACCTAGGGCACTTGAGGAGGCCCATTGTTGGAATATACAAGCCAAGTTCTATAATGAAAAATTCCCACTAGTATATGAAAGTGACAAGACAAGAGACTCTCTAACATGAAGATTAAGGTGCTACTTTGAAGAACAAGTGTGGCAAAGGATAGTAACATTGTCCCTTCTCTCTTTTTCTCTCATTTTTTGGGGCCTTCTCTCCTTTTTATGGCCTTTTTTCTTTTTTATAGTCCTCACTTGGGACAATGCTCTAGAAAATGATGATCATCACACTTCTATTTATTTACAACTCAATGATTACAACTCGATACTAGAACAAAAGATGACTGTATATGAATGCCTCTGGCGGTGTACCGGGATATGCAATGGACCAAGAGTGACATGTATGAAATAATTACGAACGGTGGCTTTGCCACAAATACTATGTCAACTACATGATCATGCTAAGCAATATGACAATAATGAATGTGTCATGATGAACGGAATGGTGGAAAGTTGCATGGCAATATATCTCGGAATGGCTATGGAAATGCTATAATAGGTAGGTATGGTGGCTGTTTTGAGGAAGATATAAGGAGGTTTATGTGTGAAAGAGCGTATCATATCACGGGGTTTGGATGCACCGGCGAAGTTTGCGCCAATTCTCAATGTGAGAAAGGGAAATGCACGGTACCAAAGAGGCTAGCAAGGATGGAAGGGTGAGAGTGCGTATAATCCATGGACTCAACATTAGTCATAAAGAACTCACATACTTATTTCAAAAATCTACAAGTCATCAAAAACCTTGGTACTACGCGCATGCTCCTAGGGGGATAGATTGGTAGGAAAAGACCATCGCTCGTCCCCGACCGCCACTCATAAGGAAGACAATCAAATAACACCTCATGTTTCAAATTTGTTGCATAACGTTTACCATATGTGCATGCTACGGGACTTGAAAACTTCAACACAAGTATTTCTCAATTTCACAACTACTCAACTAGAATGGCTTTGATATTATTACCTCCATATCTCAAAACAATCATCAAGCATCAAACTTCTCTTAGTATTCAAAACACTCTTAAGAAAATTTTACTAACTTTGAATACCTAGCATATTAGGATTTTAAGAAAATTACCATGCTATTAAGGCTCTAAAAATAATCTAAGTGAAGCATGAGAGAACAATAGTTTCTATAAAACAATTCCACCATCGTGCTCTAAAAGATATAAGTGAAGTACTAGAGCAAAAATTATATAACTCAAAAGATATAAGCGAAGCACATAAAGTATTCTAAGAAATTCCAAATCATGTATGGCTCTCTCAAAAGGTGTGTATAGAAAGGATGATTGTGGTAAACTAACAAGCAAAGACACAAATCATACAAGACGCTCCAAGCAAAACACATATCATGTGGCGAATAAAAATATAGCTCCAAGTAAAGTTACCGATAGAAGTAGACGAAAGAGGGGATGCCTTCCGGGGCATCCCCAAGTTTTTGCTTTTAGGTGTCCTTATATTATATTGGAGGTGCCATGGGAATACCAAATCTTAGGCTCTTGCCACTCCTTGTTCCATAATCCATCAAATCTTTACCCAAAACTTAAAAACTTCACAACACAAAACTTAAAGTAGAAAATCTCGTGAACTCCGTTAGCGAAAGAAAATAAAAGACCACATCAAGGTACTGTAGTGAACTCATTATTCATTTATATTGGTGTTATACCTACTGTATTCCAACTTATCTATGTTTTATAAACTATTTTACTAGCCATAGATTCATCAAAATAAGCAAACAACACACGAAAAACAGAATCTGTTAAAAACAGAACAGTCTGTAGTAATCTGTATCTAGCGCAAGATCTGGAACCCCAAAAATTCTAAAATAAATTTTTTGACGTGAGGAATTTATCTATTAATCATCTGCAAAAAGAATTAACTAAATATAACTTTCCAAATAAAAATGGCAGCAGTTCTTGTGAGCGCTAAAGTTTCTGTTTTTTACAGCAAGTTCAACAAGACTTTCCCCAAGTCTTCCCAACGGTTCTACTTGGCACAAACACTAATTAAACACAAAAAACACAACCAAAACAGAGGCTAGATAAATTATTTATTACTAAACAGGAGCAGAAAGCCAGGAATAAAAATAAAATTGGGTTGCCTCCCAACAAGCGCTATCGTTTAACGCCCCTAGCTAGGCATAATAAGCAAGAATAGATCTAGGTATTGCCATCTTGGTAGGCAATCCATAAGTGGCTATCATAATAGATTCATAAGGTAATTTATTTTTCTTTCTAGGAAAGTGTTCCATGCCTTTCCTTAATGGAAATTGGAATCTAATATTTCCTTCCTTCATATCAATAATTGCACCAATCGTTCTAAGGAAAGGTCTACCAAGAATAATAGGACATGAAGGATTGCAATCTATGTCAAGAACAATAAAATCTACGGGCACATAATTCTATTTGCAACAATAAGAATATCATTAATTCTTCCCATAGGGTTCTTAATGGTGGAATCCGCAAGGTGCAAGTTTAAAGAGCAATCATCAAAATCACGGAAACCTAATAAATCACACAAAGTCTTTGGAATCGTGGAAACACTAGCACCCAAATCACATAAAGCATAGCATTCATGATCTTTAATTTTAATAGTTGGTTCCCACTCATCATAAAGTTTTCTAGCGATAGAAACTTCCAATTTAAGTTTTTCTTCATAAGATTGCATCAAGGCATCAACGATATGTTTAGTAAACGCTTTATTTTGACTATAAGCACGAGGAGAATTTAGCACGAATTGCAACAAGGAAATACAATCAATCAAAGAGCAATTTTCATAGTTAAATTCCTTGAAATCCATAATAGTGGGTTTAGCAATATCTAGGGTTTTAATTTCTTCAATCCCACTTTTATCAAATTTAGCATCAAGATCAACAAATTCCGAATTCTTAGAACGCCTTCTAGGTAAAGGTGGATCATATTCAGTCCCATCATTATCAAGATTCATATTGGAAAACAAATATTTAATAGGGGACACATCAATAAATTTTAGATCTTCATCTTTATTTTCATAGGAACTAGAAGAACACGCTCTTATAAAGGCATCTTTCTTAGCACGCATCCTAGCGGTTCTTTCTTTGCACTCATCAATGGAAATTCTCATGGCTTTGATAGACTCATTGATATCATGCTTAGGTGGAATAGATCTAAGTTTCAAAGAATCAACATCAAGAGAAATTCTATCAACGTTCCTAGCCAAATCATCAATCTTAAGCAATTTTTCTTCAATCATAGCATTAAAATTCTTTTGCAAAGTAATAAATTCTTTAATATTAGATTCAAAATTAGAGGGCATCTTATTATAATTTCCATAAGAATTGTTGTAGGAATTACCATAATTATTAGAGGGATTACTAGGATAAGGCCTAGGATTAAAATTTTCTCTATACGCGTTGTTACCAAAATTGTTCCTACCAACAAAATTCACATCCATAGATTCATTATTATTCTCAATCAAAGTAGACAAGGGCATATCATTAGGATCAGACGAAACACTCTTATTAGCAAATAATTTCATAAGTTCATCCATCTTTCCATTCAAAACATTAATTTCTTCTATCGCATGCACCTTTTTATTAGTAGATCTTTCAGTATGCCATTGAGAATAATTAACCATAATATTATCTAGGAGTTTAGTAGCTTCTCCTAAAGTGATTTCCATAAAAGTGCCTCCCGCGGCCGAATCTAAAAGATTTCTAGAAGCAAAATTCAATCTGGCATAAAAATTCTGAACAATCATCCACAAATTTAAACCATGAGTAGGGCAATCACGTATCATTAATTTCATTCTCTCCCAAGCTTGTGCAACATGTTCATGATCAAGTTGCTTAAAGTTCATAATATTGTTTCTAAGAGAGATGATCTTAGCGGGAGGAAAATACCTAGAGATAAAAGCATCTTTGCACTTATTCCATGAATCAATACTATTTTTAGGCAAAGACGAAAACCAAGCTTTAGCACGATCTCTAAGCAAAAAAGGAAATAGCTTCAATTTAACAATATCATTATCCACATCTTTCTTCTTTTGCATGTCACACAAATCAACGAAGCTATTTAGTTGGGTAGCGGCATCTTCACTAGGAAGGCCGGAAAACGGATCTTTCATGACAAGATTCAGCAAAGCAATATTAATTTCACAAGATTCAGCATCGGTAAGAGGAGCAATCGGAGTGCTAATAAAATCATTGTTGTTGGTATTGGTGAAGTCACACAATTTAGTATTATCTTGAGCCATCGTGACAAGCAAGAAAACTAACACACAAGCAAACAAAAAGCAAACGGGCAAAAAGAGGCAAATAGAGAAAGAGAGGGAGGATAGAGAGAGAGAGGGCGAATAAAACGGCAAGAGTGAAGTGGGGGAGATGAAAACAAGAGGCAAATGGCAAATAATGTAATGCGGGAGATAAGGGTATGTGATGGGTACTTGGTATGTTGACTTTTGGGTAGACCTCCCCGGCAACGGCGCCAGAAATCCTTCTTGCTACCTCTTGAGCACTGTGTTGGTTTTCCCCGAAGAAGAAGGGATCATGCAACAAAGTAGCGTAAGTATTTCCCTCAGTTTTTGAGAACCAAGGTATCAATCTAGTAGGAGGCTACGCGCGAGTCCCTTGTACCTGCACAAAACAAATAAATCCCCGCAACCAACGCAAATAGGGGTTGTCAATCCCTATAAGGCCACTTACGAGAGTGAGAACTGATAGATATGATAAAGATAATATTTTTGGTATTTTTGTGATAAAGATGCAAAGTAAAATAAAGGAAAAGTAAATAGTAAAGGAAATAACTAAGTAGTAGGAGATTAATATGATAAAGATAGACCCGGGGGCCATAGGTGTCACTAGTGGCTTCTCTCGAGAGCATAAGTATTCTACGGTGGCTGAACAAATTACTGTTGAGCAATTGACATAATTGAGAATAGTTATGAGAATATCTAGGCATGATCATGTATATAGGCATTACGTCTGAGACAAGTAGACCGACTCCTGCCTGCATCTACTACTATTACTCCACTCATCGACCGCTATCCAGCATGCATCTAGAGTATTAAGTTAAAAATAGAGTAACGCCTTAAGCAAGATGACATGATGTAGAGGGATAGACTCATGCAATATGAAGAAAACCCCATCTTTTTATCCTCGTTGGCAACAATACAATACGTGCCTTGCTGCCCCTACTGTCACTGGGAAAGGACACCGCAAGATTGAACCCAAAGCTAAGCACTTCTCCCATTGCAAGAAAGATCAATCTAGTAGGCCAAACCAAATTGATAATTCGAAGAGACTTGCAAAGATAACCAATCATACATAAAAGAATTCAGAGAAGATTTAAATATTATTCATAGATAGACTTGATCATAAACCCATAATTCATCGATCTCAACAAACACACCGCAAAAAGAAGATTACATCGAATAGATCTCCACAAGAGAGGGGGATAACATTGCATTGAGATCCAAAAAGAAAGAAGAAGCCATCTAGCTACTGACTATGGACCCGTAGGTCTGAAGTAAACTACTCACACTTCATCGGAGAAGCTATGGTGTTGATGTAGAAGCCCTCCCTGATCGATGCCCCCTCCGGCGGAGCTCCGGAATAGGCCCCAAGATGGGATCTCGTGGATACATAAAGTTACGGCAGTGGAATTAAGGTTTTGGCTCAGTATCTGATCGTTTGGGGATACGTACATATATATATGAGGAAGGAGTACGTCGGTGGAGCAACAGGGGGCCCACGAGGGTGGAGGGCGCGCCTAGTGGGGGTGGGCGCGCCCCCTACCTGGTAGCCTCCTCTCTTGTGCCTTGACGTAGGGTCCAAGTCTCCTAAGTCTTATTCGTTGAGAAAATCACGTTCCTGAAGGTTTCATTCCGTTTGGACTTCGTTTGATATTCTTTTTCTTTGAAACCCTAAAACAGGCAAAAAACAACAATTCTGGGCTGGGCCTCCGGTTAATAGGCTAGTCCCCAAAATAGTATAAAAGTGGATAATAAAGCCCAATAATGTCCAAAACAGTAGATACTATAGCATGGAGCAATCAAAAATTATAGATACGTTGGAGTCGTATCATGTCCTCACCCAGTGACAGTAGGGGTAGCGAGGCACGCATTGTATTGTTGCCATCTAGGATAAAAAGATGGGGTTTACATCATATTGCTTGAGTTTATTCCTCTACATCATGTAATCTTACTTAAAAGTGTTACTATGTTCTTCATGAATTTAATACTCTAGATGTAGGCAAGAGTCGGTCGATGTCTGGAGTACTAGTAGTAGATGCAGGCATGAGTCGGTCTACTTGACACAGACGTGATGCCTATATTTCATAATCATTTCCTTGGATATCGTCATAACTTTGAGCTTTTCTATCAATTGCTCGACAGTAATTTGTTCACCCACCATATTATTTGCTGTCTTGAGAGAAGCCTCTAGTGAAACCTATGGCCCCCGGGTCTATTTTCCATCATATAAGTTTCCGATATACTATTTTGCAGTCTTTTACTTTCCGATCTATAAACCAAAAAACTCCAAAAACATTTACTTTATCTTTTGTTTAGTTGTATCTATCTCTATCAGATCTCACTTTTGCAAGTGATCGTGAAGGGATTGACAACCCCTTTATTGCGTTGGGTGGAAGTGTTTGATTGTTTGTGTAGGTATTGGTGATTTGTGCGTTGTCTCGTACTGGATTGATACCTTGGTTCTCTAACTAAGGGAAATACTTATCTCTACTTTGCTGCATCACCCTTTCCTCTTTAAGGGAAAAACCAACGCAAGCTCAAGAAGTAGCAGGAAGAATTTCTGGCGCCGTTGCCGGGGAGATCTACGCCAACTCAAGACATACCAAGTACCCATTATAAAACTCCCATCTCTTGCATTACATTATTCGCCATTTGCCTCTCGTTTTCCTCTCCCCACTTCTAAAATGATTTTCGAAAAGATTTTCCTTTTCTCTCGCCACTCTCTTGTTTCCCTAAATTCGTCTTTCTTTCGCTATGGTTGACCCAAAAAGGGTTAAGGGTTTTCTCCCGAGTTTTAATACTTTGGATAGCCCCTCCGCTTTTTCTAAGCTCATAAATAATGATGCTACGGAAAGACCTTTCGAGGTTGTTATGAATAATTTAAACAATTTTGATGAAGATGATCCTGGAATTTTTGTTACTTGCTTGATGAATCTTTGAAAGACGCTTGGGATGGACTATTAAGGATTCAAGCTAGCCATGTGCCTCAACATCATATTGAGATATATCTGAGAAGCTTTTGTGTTGGTTTGCCTCTTTCTCTTAAACAACTTTTGGATTCTATTTTTGATAATGGTTTCCTTGGGGAGATGCCTTTGATACTTATGAAAAGATGAAAACCATATTTGGGAACTCCAAAGGTAAAAATGTTGAATCAACTACTCTTATGTGCTTTTATCAAAATGAAATAATCAAAGAGATGAAGGCTAGGATAGATGCAATTTTTCGGAGTGTGCTTAATCTTTATTCTACTATTAATGGCCATGTGCTTTCACAAAATAGAAAGATGAATTCTCTGGATAAGAAATTCTCTCTTTACTACCAAAAGGGAGAAGATGACAATACCTAGATCTATGTTTTATGCCTAGCTAAGGGCGTTAAACAATAGCGCTTGTTGGGAGGCGACCCAATTTTATTTTTGAGTTTTTTGTTTTGTTACTGTTCTTGAATAAAATACACATTATTACCTCTATAGTAATTGTGTTTTGGTGTTTTAATTAGTGTTTCTGCCAAGTAACACCTTTAGGATGGCTTACGGTGATAGTTGTTTTGATCTTGCTGAAAAACAGAAACTTTTACGCCCAGGAAAAAAATTATCATTTTTAGCAGAATCGTGATCAAATACTGATTCTTTTTGAAGAAGATTAATATACAAATTTCCTATATTGTCCTAATTTTTCAGAATTTTTGTAGGTACAGAAGTATTTGAGAGTTACAGATTACTACAGACTGTTCTATTTTCTATGTGTTGTTTGCTTATTTTGATGAATCTATGGGTAGTAACGGGGGGGGGGGGTATGAACCATGGAAAAGATGGAATACAGTAGATATTACACCAATATAAATAAAGAATGAGTTCAAAACAGTACCAAAAATGCTGATTTATTTTCTTATACTACGGAGCTTATGAGCTTTTCTGTTGAGTTTTGTGTTGTGAAGTTTTCAAGTTTTGGGTAAGGATTTGATGGACTATGGAATAAGGAGTGAGAAGAGTCTAAGCTTGGGGATGCCTAAGGCACCCCAAGGTAATATTCAAGGACAACCAAGATTGTAAGCTTGGGGATGCCTCGGAAGGCATCCCCTCTTTCGTCTTCGTCTATCGGTAACTTTAATTGAGGCTATATTTTTATTCACCACATGATATGTGTTTTTCTTGGAGCGTCTTGTATGATATGAGTCTTTACTTTTTATTTTGCTAAAATCATCCTTGCTGTATGCACCTTTTGAGAGGGACACGCATGAATCGTGATTTATTAGAATACTCTATGTGCTTCACTTATATCTTTTGAGCTAGGCAATTTTGCTCCAGTGCTTCACTTATATCTTTTTAGAGCAGGACGATGGCTTTATTTTATAAATTTTTTTGAAGTATCATGCTTCACTTATATTATTTTGAGAGTCTTTTTATACAACATGATAATTTTCTTGGGTTATGAATTTAGTCCTAATATGATAGGCATCCAAGAGGGAATATAATAAAAACTTTCACATAAAGTGCATTGAATACTATGAGAAGTTTGATTCCTTATGATTGTTTTGAGATATAAAGATGGTGATATTAGAGTCATGCTAGTGAGTAATTGTGGATGGTAGAAATACTTGTGTTAAAGTTTGTGAATCCCGTAGCATGCACGTATGGTGAACCGTTATGTGATGAAGTCGGAGCATGATTTATTTATTGATTTTCTTCCTTATGAGTGGCGGTCGGGGACGAGTGATGGTCTTTTCCTACAAATCTATCCCCCAAGGAGCATGTGTGTATTACTTTGTTTCGATGACTAATAGATTTTTGCAATAAGTATGTGAGTTCTTTTTGACTAATGTTGAGTCCATGGATTATAAGCACTCTCACCCTTCCACCATTGCTAACCTCTCTAGTGTCGCGCAACTTCCGCCAGTACCATACACCCACCATACACCTTCCTCAAAACAGCCACCATACCTACCTATTATGGTATTTTCATAGCCATTTCGAGATATATTGCCAAGCAACTTTCCACCGTTCCATTTTATTATGACATGTTCCATCATTGTCCTATTGCTTTGCATGATCATGTAGTTGACATCGTATTTGTGGCAAAGCCACCTTTCATAATTCTTTTATACATGTCACTCTTGAGTCATTGCACATCCCGGTACACCGCTGGAGGCATTCATATAGAGTCATATTTTGTTCTAAGTATCGAGTTGTAATTCTTGAGTTGTAAGTAAATAAAAGTGTGATGATCATCATTATTAGAGCATTGTCCCGTGTGAGGTAAGGATGATGGAAGCTATGATTCCCCCACAAGTCGGGATGAGTCTCTAGATTTTACAAAAAAATAAAAGAGGCCAAAGAAGCCTATTCAAAAAAATTATAGAAAAAGAGACAAGGGGCAATGTTACTATCCTTTTTCCACTGTTGTGCTTCAAAGTAGCACCATGATCTTCATGATAGAGAGTCTCCTATGTTGTCACTTTCATATACTAGTGGGAATTTTTCATTATAGAACTTGGCTTGTATATTCCAATGATGGGCTTCCTCAAATTGCCCTAGGTCTTCACGAGCAAGCAAGTTGGATGCACGCCCACTTAGTTTTCTTTTGAGCTTTCATAAACTTATAGCTCTAGTGCATCCGTTGCATGGAAATCCCTACTCACTCACATTGATATCTATTGACGGGCATCTCCATAGCTCGTTGATATGCCTAGTTGATGTGAGACTATCTCCCTCTTTTTTGTCTTCTCCACAACCACCATATTCTATTCCACCTATAGTGCTATGTCCATGGCTCACGCTGATGTCTACTACACAACCTTCTTCTTGTAGACGTTGTTGGGCCTCCAAGTGCAGAGGTTTGTAGGACAGTAGCAAATTTCCCTCAAGTGGATGACCTAAGGTTTATCAATCTGTAGGAGGCGTAGGATGAAGATGGTCTCTCTCAAGCAACCCTGCAAACAAATAACAAAGAGTCTCTTGTGTCCCCAACACACCCAATACAATGGTAAATTGTATAGGTGCACTAGTTCGGCGAAGAGATGGTGATACAAGTGGTATATGGATGGTAGATAATAGTTTTTGTAATCTGAAAATATAAAAACAGCAAGGTAACAAATGATAAAAGTGAGCGTAAACGGTATTGCAATGCGTTGAAACAAGGCCTAGGGTTCATACTTTCACTAGTGCAAGTTCCCTCAACAATAATAACATAATTGGATCACATAACTATCCCTTAACATGCAACAAAGAGTCACTCCAAAGTCACTAATAGTGGAGAACGAACGAAGAGATTATGGTAGGGTACGAAACCACCTCAAAGTTATTCTTTCCAATCAATCCGTTGGGCTATTCCTATAAGTGTCACAAACAGCCCTAGAGTTCGTATTAGAATAACACCTTAAGACACAAATCAACCAAAACCCTAATGTCACCTAGATACTCCAATGTCACCTCAAGTATCCGTGGGCATGATTATACGATATGCATCACACAATCTCAGATTCATCTATTCAACCAACACATAGAACCTCAAAGAGTACCCCAAAGTTTCTACCGGAGAATCACGACGAAAACGTGTGCCAACCCCTATGCATAGGTTCATGGGCGGAACCCGCAAGTTGATCACCAAACATACATCAAGTGAATCACGTGGTATCCCATTGTCACCACAGATACGCACGGCAAGACATACATCAAGTGTTCTCAAATCTTTAAAGACTCAATCCGATAAGATAACTTCAAAGGGGAAACTCAATCCATTAAAAGTGAGTAGAGGGGGGAGAAAACATCATAAGATCCAACTATAATAGCAAAGCTCGCGATACATCAAGATCGTATCACCTCAAGAACACGAGAGAGAGAGAGAGATCAAACACATAGCTACTGGTACATACCCTCAGCCCCGAGGGAGAACTACTCCCTCCTCGTCATGGAGAGCACCGGGATGATGAAGATGGCCGCCGGAGAAGGATTGCCCCCTCCGGCAAGGTGCCGGAATGGGTCTAGATTGGCTTTCGGTGGCTATGGAGGCTTCTAGCGGCGGAACTCCCGATCTATTGTGCTCCCTGATGTTTTTAGGGTACGTGGGTATATATGGGTGAAAGAGATACGTCAGGGGAGCCACGAGGGGCCCACGAGGGTGGAGGGCGCGCCCTAGGGGGGTGGGCGCGCCCCCTGCCTCGTGGCTCCCTCGTTCCTTTCCTGGCGTGCACTCCAAGTTTTTCTGGTAGCTTTCCTTCCAAAAATAACTTCTCCAGTTGGTTTCATTCCATTTCGACTCCGTTTGATATTCCTTTTCTTCAAAACACTGAAATAGGCAAAAAACAGCAATTCTAGGCTGGGCCTCCGGTTAATAGGTTACTCCCAAAAATAATATAAAAGTGGATAATAAAGCCCAATATTGTCCAAAACGGTAGATAATATAGCATGGAGCAATCAAAAATTATAGATACGTTGGAGACGTATCAAGTATCCCCAAGCTTAATTCCTGCTCGTCCTCGAGTAGGTAAATGATAGAAACAGAACTTTTGATGCGGAGTGCTACTTGGCATAATTTCAATGTAATTCTTCTTAATTGTGGCATGAATATTCAGATCCGAAAGATTCAAGATAAAAGTTCATATTGACATAAAATAATAATACTTCAAGCATACTAACTAAGCAATCATGTCTTCTCAAAATAACGTGGCCAAAGAAAGTTCATCCCTACAAAATCATATAGTTTAGTCATGCTCCATTTTCGTCACACAAGAATGCTCTCATCATGCACAATCCCGATGACAAGCCAAGCAATTGTTTCATACTTTAGTAATCTCAAATCTATAAAGTTTCACGCAATATATGAGCACGAGCCATGGACATAGCACTATGGGTGGAATAGAATATGATGATGGGGGTTATGTGGAGAAGACAAAAAGGAGAAAGTCTCTCATCAACGAGGCTAATCAATGAGCTATGGAGATGCCCATCGATTGATGTTAATGCAAGGAGTAGGGATTGCCATGCAACAGATGCACTAGAGCTATAAATGTATGAAAGGTCAACAAAAGAAACTAAGTGGGTGTGCATCCAACTTGCTTGCTCACGAAGACCTAGGGAACTTGAGGAGGCCCATTGTTGGAATATACAAGCCAAGTTCTATAATGAAAATTCCCACTAGTATATGAAAGTGGCAAAACAAAAGACTCTCTTTCATGAAGATTATGGTGCTACTTTGAAGCACAAGTGTGGCAAAGGATAGTAGCATTGTCCCTTCTCTCTTTTTCTCTCATTTTATTTTTATTTTTTGGGCCTTCTCTCTTCCTTTTTTATGGCCTTTCTCTTTTTTTGGGCCTTCTCTTTTTTATGGCCTTTCGCTTCTTCTTTTTTATTCCTCACTTGGGACAATGCTCTAGAAAATGATGATCATCACACTTCTATTTATTTACAGTCGATACTAGAACAAAAGATGACTCTATATGAATGCCTCCGGCGGTGTACCGGGATTGCGATGAATCAAGAGTGACATGTATGAAAAATTATGAATGGTGGCTTTGCCACAAATACGATGTCAACTACATGATCATGCTAAGCAATATGACAAAAATGAATGTGTCGTGATGAACGGAATGATGGAAAGTTGCATGGCAATATATCTCAGAATGGCTATGGAAATGCCATAATAGGTAGGTATGGTGGCTGTTTTGAGGAAGATATGAGGAGGTTTATGTGTGAAAGAGTGTATCATATCACGGGGTTTGGATGCACCGGCGAAGTTTGCGCCAACTCTCAATGTGAGAAAGGGCAATGCACGGTACCGAAGAGGCTAGCAAGGATGGAAGGGCAAGAGTGCGTATAATCCATGGACTCAACATTAGTCATAAAGAACTCACATACTTATTGCAAAAATCTACAAGTCATCAAAAACCTTGGCACTACGCGCATGCTCCTAGGGGGATAGATTGGTAGGAAAAGACCATTGATCGTCCCTGACCGCCAGTCATAAGGAAGACAATCAAATAACACCTCATGTTTCAAATTTGTTACACAACGTTTACCATACGTGCATGCTACGGGACTTGCAAACTTCAACACAAGTATTCCTCAAATTCACAACTACTCAACTAGCACGACTTTGATATTATTACCTCCATATCTCAAAACAATCATCAAGCATCAAACTTGTCTTAGTATTCAACACACTCATAAGAAAGTTTTTACTATTCTTAGATGCCTAGCATATTAGGATTATTTAAGAAAATTACCATGCTATTTAAGACTCTGAAAATAATATAGGTGAAGCACGAGAGTTCATCTATTTCTTCAAAATAAAACCACCACCGTGCTCTAAAAAGATATAAGTGAAGTACTAGAGCAAATGACAAACTACTCCGAAAGATATAAGTGAAGATCAATGAGTAGTCGAATAATGATGCAACTATGTGAAGACTCCCTAACATTTAATATTCCCAGATCTTGGTATTTTATTCAAACAGAGCAAAACATAATGAAATAAAATGACGCTCCAAGCAAAACACATATCATGTGGCGAATAAAAATATAGCTCCAAGTAAAGTTACCGATGAATGAAGACGAAAGAGGGGATGCCTTCCGGGGCATCCCCAAGCTTAGGCTTTTGGTTGTCCTTGAATATTACCTTGGGGTGCCTTGGGCATCCCCAAGCTTAGGCTCTTGCCACTCCTTATTCCATAGTCCATCGAATCTTTACCCAAAACTTGAAAACTTCACAACACAAAACTTAACAGAAAACTCGTAAGCTCCGTTAGTATAAGAAAATAAATCACCACTTAGGTACTGTTGTGAACTCATTCTAAATTAATATTGGTGTAATATCTACTGTATTCCAACTTCCCTATGGTTCATACCCTCCGATACTACTCATATATTCATCAAAATAAGCAATCAACACATAGAAAACAGAATCTGTCAAAAACAGAACAGTCTGTAGTAATCTGGATCAAACGTATACTTATGGAACCCCAACAATTCTAAAATAAACTTCTGAACCTGATTAATTTATCTATTAATCATCTGAAAAAAGAATTAACTAAATAGCACTCTCCAATAAAAAATGGCAGCAATTCTCGTGAGCGCTAAAGTTCTGTTTTTTACAGCAAGATCAACAAGACTTTCCCCCAAGTCTTCCCAACGGTTCTACTTGGCACAAACACTAATTAAACACAAAAAACACAACCCAAACAAAGGCTAGATAAATTATTTATTACTAAACAGGGGCAAAAAACAAGGAATAAAAATGAAATTGGGTTTCCTCCCAACAAGCGCTATCGTTTAACTCCCCTAGTTAGGCATGATGATTTCAATGATGCTCACATAAAAGATAAGAATTGAAACATAAATAGAGCATCATGAAGAATATGACTAGCACATTTAAGTCTAACCCACTTCCTATGCATAGGGATTTTGTGAGCAAACAACTTATGGGAACAAGAATTAACTTGCATAGGAAGGTAAAACAAGCATAACTTCAAAACTTTAAGCACATAGAGAGGAAACTTGATATTGTTGCAATTCCTACAAGCATATATTCCTCCCTCATAATAATTTTCATTAGCATCATGAATTAATTCAACAATATCACCAGCACCTCAGGCTTTCTTTTCTTGCTCTAGTTGTGTGGAATTTTTATTACTTTCCACATAAAGCTATGACCATGATTACGCCAAGCTATTTAGGTGAGACTATAGAATACTCAAGCTTGCATGCCTGCAGGTCGACTCTAGAGGATCAAGATGACAAGTTTCATGGTTATAATTGTTCTTTAAAGCATACATGTCATCACAATAATCATCATAGATAGGAGGCATGCTTTCATCATAGTAAATTTGCTCATCAAAACTTGGGGGACAAAAAATATCATCTTCATCAAACATAGCTTCCCCAAGCTTGTGGCTTTGCATATCATTAGCATCATGGATATTCAAGGAATTCATACTAACAACATTACAATCATGCTCATCATTCACATATTTTATGCCAAGCATTCTATGTAATTCTTCTTCTAGTATTTGAGCACAGTTTTCCTTTCCATCATACTCACGAAAAATATTAAAAAGATGAAGCGTATGAGGTAAAATCAATTCCATTTTTTATAGTTTTCTTAAATAAACTAAACTAGTGATAAAACAAGAAACTAAAAGTCTCGATTGCAAGATCTAAAGATATACCTTCAAGCGCTAACCTCCCCGGCAACGGTGCCAGAAAAGAGCTTGATGTCTGCTACACAACCTTCTTCTTGTAGACGTTGTTGGGCCTCCAAGTGCAGAGGTTTGTAGGACAATAGAAAATTTCCCTCAAGTGGATGACCTAAGGTTTATCAATCCGTAGGAGGCGTAGGATGAAGATGGTCTCTCTCAAGAAACCCATCAACCAAATAACAAAGAGTCTCTTGTGTACCCAACACACCCAATACAATGGTAAATTGTATAGGTGCACTAGTTCGGCGAAGAGATGGTGATACAAGTGGTATATGGATGGTAGATAATAATTTTTGTAATCTGAAAATATCAAAACAGCAAGGTAACAAATGATAAAAGTGAGCGTAAACGGTATTTCAATGTGTTGAAACAAGGCCTAGGGTTCATACTTTCACTAGTGCAAGTTCCCTCAACAATAATAACATAATTGGATCACATAAGTCTCCCTCAACATGCAACAAAGAGTCACTCCAAAGTCATTAATAGCGGAGAACGAACGAAGAGATTATGGCAGGGTACGAAACCACCTCAAAGTTATTCTTTCCAATCAATCCGTTGGGCTATTCCTATATGTGTCACAAACAGCCCTAGAGTTCGTACTAGAATAACACCTTAAGACACAAATCAACCAAAACCCTAATGTCACCTAGATACTCCAATGTCACCTCAAGTATCCGTGGGCATGATTATACGATATGCATCACACAATCTCAGATTCATCTCTTCAACCAACACATAGAACCTCAAAGAGTGCCCCAAAGTTTCTACCGGAGAATCACGATGAAAACGTGTGCCAACCCCTATGCATAGGTTCATGGGCGGAACCCGCAAGTTGATCACCAAAACATACATCAAGTGAATCACGTGGTATCCGATTGTCACCACAGATACGCACGTCAAGACATACATCAAGTGTTCTCAAATCTTTAAAGACTCAATCCGATAAGATAACTTCAAAGGGGAAACTCAATCCATTACAAGTGAGTAGAGGGGGGAGAAAACATCATAAGATCCAACTATAATAGCAAAGCTCGTGATACATCAAGATCGTATCACCTCAAGAACACGAGAGAGAGAGAGAGTTCAAACACATAGCTACTGGTACATACCCTCAGCCCCGAGGGAGAACTACTCCCTCCTCGTCATGGAGAGCACCGGGATGATGAAGATGGCCACTGGAGAAGGATTGCCCCCTCCGACAGGGTGCCGGAACGGGTCTAGATTGGCTTTCGGTGGCTACGGAGGCTTCTGGCGGCAAAACTCCAGATCTATTGTGCTCCCGATGTTTTTAGGGTACGTGGGTATATATGGGTGAAAGAGATACGTCAGGGGAGCCACGAGGGGCCCACGAGGGTGGAGGGCGCGCCTTAGGGGGGTGGGCGCGCCCCCTACCTCGTGGCTCCCTCGTTCCTTTCTTGACATGCACTCCAAGTTTTTCCGGTAGCTTTCCTTCAAAAAATAACTTCTCCAGTTGGTTTCATTCTGTTTCGACTCCGTTTGATATTCCTTTTCTTCAAAACACTGAAATAGGCAAAAAACAACAATTCTGGGCTGGGCCTCCGGTTAATAGGTTTGTCCTAAAAATAATATAAAAGTGGATAATAAAGCCCAATATTGTCCAAAACAGTAGATAATATAGCATGGAGCAATCAAAAATTATAGATACGTTGGAGACGTATCACACGCTCATGTATTGCGTGAAAGTTGAAAAAGGTTTGAGAACATCAAAATTGCTTGTTTGTCATTGGGGTTGTGCATGATTTGAATATTTTGTGTGATGAAGATGGAGCATAGCCAGACTATATGATTTTGTAGGGATAAGCATTCTTTGGCCATGTTATATTGAGAAGACATAATTGCCTTGTTAGTATGCTTGAAGTATTATTGTTCTGATGTCAATATTAAAATTTTGTTTTCACTCTTATGGACCTGAACATTCATGCCATAATAAAGAAAAATTACATGGATAAATATGTTAGGTAGCATTCCACATCAAAAATTATGTTTTTATCATTTACCTACTCGAGGAAGAGCAGGAATTAAGCTTGGGGATGCTTGATACGTCTCCAACGTATCTATAATTTTTGATTGTTCCATGCTATTATATTATCTGTTTTGGATGCTTTATATGCATTAATTGTTGGGGAACCTAGTACTTTCAAAAAATTTCCTATGCACACGCAAGATCATGGTGATGCGTAGCAATGAGAGGGGAGAGTGTTGTTTACGTACCCTCGTAGACCGTAAGCGGAAGCGTTATGACAACGTGGTTGATGTAGTCGCACATATTCACGATCGACCGATCCTAGTACCGCAAGTATGACACCTCCGTGCTCTTCACACGTTCGGCTCGGTGACGTCCCACGAACTCTCGATCCAGCTGAGTGTCGAGGGAGAGCTTCGTCAGCACGACGGCGTGATGACGGTGATGATGATGCTACCATCGCAAGGCTTCACCTAAGCACTACGATGATATGACCGATGTCAATTATGATGGAGGGGGGCACCGCACACGGCTAAGGGATCAATGATCAACTTGTGTGTCTATGGGGTGCCCGTGGCCACGTATATAAAGGATGGAGGGAGGAGGAGGCCGACCCTCATAGGGCGCCCCAAAGTGTGGAGTCCTACTAGGACTCCGTAGTCCTAGTAAGATTCCACCTCCCACATGGAATAGGCAAAAGGTAAGGGAGAAGGAGAAGGAAGGAAGGAGGCGCCCCCTTTCCCTAGTCCAATTCGTTCCAGTCCATGGGGAAGGGGCGCGGCCACCCTTGAGGCCTTTCTCTCCTTTCCCCTATGGCCCATTAAGGCCCAATACGAATTCCCGTAACTCTCTAGTACTCCGAAAAATAACCGAATCACCCGGAACCTTTCTGGTGTCCGAATATAGCCTTGCAATATATCGATCTTTACGTCTCAACCATTTTGAGACTCCTCGTCATGTCATTGATCTCATCCGGGACTCCGAACAAACTTCGGTCATCAAATCACATAACTCATAATACAAATCATCACAAAACGTTAAGCATGCAGACCCTACGAGTTCGAGAACTATGTAGACATGACCAAGACTCATCTCCGGTCAATAACCAATAGCGGAACCTGGATGCTCATATTGGTGTCTAAATATTCTATGAAGATCTTTATCGGTCAAACCACATAACAACATATGTTGTTCCCTTTTTCATCGTTAGTTACTTGCCCGAGATTCGATCGTCGGTATCTCAATACCTAGTTCAATCTTGTTACCGGTAAGTCTCTTTACTCGTACCGTAATGAATCATCCCGCAACTAACTCACTAGTCATATTGCTTGCAAGGCTTATAGTGATGTGCATTACCGAGAGGGCCCAGAGATACCTCTCCGACAATCGGAGTGACAAATCCTAATCTCGATCTATGCCAACTCAACAAACACCATCGGAGACACCTGTAGAGCACCTTTATAATCACCCAGTTACGTTGTGACATTTGGTAGCACACAAAGTGTTCCTCCGGTATTCGAGAGTTGCATGGTCTCATAGTCATAGGAACATGTATAAGTTATGGAGAAAGCAATAGCAACAAACTAAACGATCATCATGCTAAGCTAACGGATGGGTCAAGTCAATCACCTCATTCTCTAATGATGTGATTCCGTTAATCAAATTACAACTCATGTCTATGGTTAGGAAACATAACCACAATTGATTCAATGAGCTAGTCAAGTAGAGGCAAACTAGTGACACTCTGTTTGTCTATGTATTCACACATGAACTAAGTTTCTAGTTAATACAATTCTAGCATGAATAATAAACATTTATCATGATATAAGGAAATATAAATAACAACTTTATTATTGCCTCTAGGGCACATTTCCTTCAGTCTCCCACTTGCACTAGAGTCAATAGTCTAGTTCACATCGTCATGTGATTGCACACCAATAGTTCACATCTTTATGTGATTAGTTCACATCTTCATGTGACTAATACCCAAAGGGTTTACTAGATTCAATAATATAGTTCACATCTCTATGTGATTAATACCCAAAGAGTGATCATGTTTTGCTTGTGAGAGAAGTTTAGTCTACGGGTCTGCAACATTCATGTCCGTATGTATTTTGCAAATTTCTATGTCTACAATAATCTGCATGGAGCTACTCTAGCTAATTGCTCCCACTTTCAATATGTATCCAGATTGAGACTTAGAGTCATCTAGACGATGTAAAAAGCTTGCATCAACGTAACTCTTTACGACGAACTCTTTTATCACCTCCATAATCGATAAATATTTCCTTAATCCTCTAAGGATAATTTTGACCGCTGTCCAGTGATCTACTCCTAGATCACTATTGTACTCCCTTGCTAGTATCATGCTAAGGTATACAATAGGATTGGTTCACAACATAGCATAGTTTATAGAACCTGTGACTGAGGCATAGGGAATGACTTTTCATTCTTTTTTCTATTTTTTCTGCTGTGGTCGGGTTTTGAGTCTTTACTCAACTTCACACCTTGCAACATAGGCAAGAACTCCTTCTTTGACTGTTCCATTTTGAACTACTTCGAAATCTTGTCAAGGTATGTACTCATTGAAAAATCTTATCAAGCGTCTTGATCTATCTCTATAGATCTTGATGCTCAATGTGTAAGCAGCTTCACCGAGGTCTTTTCTTTGAAAAACTCCTTTAAAACACTCCTTTATGCTTTCCAGAAAATTCTACATTATTTTCGATCAACAATATGTCATTCACATATACTTATCAGAAATGCTATAGTGCTCCCACTCACTTTCTTGTAAATACAGGCTTTACCGCAAGTCTGTATAAAACCATATGCTTTGATCACTTTATCAAAGCTTATATTCCAACTCTGAGATGCTTGCACTAGTCCATAGATGGATCGCTGGAGCTTGCTCACTTTGTTAGCACCTTTAGGATCAACAAAACCTTCTGGTTGCATCATATACAACTCTTCTTTAAGAAATCCATTAAGGAATGTAGTTTTGACATCCATTTGCCAAATTTCATAAAATGCGGCAACTGCTAACATGATTCAGACAGTCTTTTAAGCATCAATACGAGTGAGAAAATCTCATCGTAGTCAACACCTTGAACTTGTCGAAAACATTTTTCTGACAATTCGAGCTTTGTAGATAGTAACACTACTATCAGCGTCCGTCTTCCTCTTGAAGATCCATTTATTCTCAATGACTCACCGATCATCGGGCAGGTAAATCAAAGTCCATACTTTTCTCTCATACATGGATCCCATCTCAAATTTCATGGCCTCAAGCCATTTTGCAGAATCTGGGCTCATCATCGCTTCCTCATAGTCCGTAGGTTCGTCATGGTCTAGTAACATGACTTCCAGAACAGGATTACCGTACCACTCTGGTGCAGACCGTACTCTGGTTGACCTACGAGGTTCGGTAGTAACTTGATTTGAAGTTTCATGCTCATTATCATTAGCTTCCTCACTAATTGGTGTAGGAATCACTGGAACTGATTTCTGTGATGAAATACTTTCCAATTCGGGAGAAGGTACAATTACCTCATCAAGTTCTACTTTCCTCCCACTCACTTCTTTCGAGAGAAACTCCTTCTCTAGAAAGGATCCATTCTTAGCAATAAAATATCTTGCCTTAGGATCTATGATAGAAGGTGTACCCAACAGTTTCTTTTGGGTATCCTATGAAGACGCACTACTCCAATTTGGGTTCGAGCTTATCAGTTTGAAACTTTTTCACATAAGCATCGCAACCTCAAACTTTAATAAACGACAACTTTGGTTTCTTGCCAAACCATAGTTCATACGGTGTCATCTCAACGGATTTAGATGGTGCCCTATTTAACGTGAATGCAGCTGTCTCTAATGCATAACCCCAAAACAATAGTGGTGAATCAGTAAGAGACATCATAGATCACACCATATCCAATAAAGTATGATTACAACATTCAGACACACCAGTATGCTATGGTGTTCCAGGTGGCATAAGTTGCAAAACTATTCCACATTGTTTCAAATGAAGACCAAACTCGTAACTCAAATATTCGCCTCCGCGATCAGATCGTAGAAACTTTATTTTCTTGTTACAATGATTTTCCACTTCACTCTGAAATTCTTTGAAATTTTCAAATGTTTCAGACTTATGTTTCATTAAGTAGATGTACCCATATCTGCTCAAATCACCTGTGAAGGTCAGAAAATAACGATACCTGTCGTGAGCCTCAACATTTATCGGATCCCATACATCAGTATGTATTATTTCCAATAAGTCAGTTCCTCGCTCCATTGTTCCGGGGAACGGAGTCTTAGTCATCTTGCCCATGAGGCATGGTTCGCAAGCATCAAGTGATTCCAAAAGTCCATCAGCATGGAGTTTCTCCATGCGCTTTACACCAATATGACCTAAACGGCAGTGCCACAAATAGGTTGCACTATCATTATTAACTTTGCATCTTTTGGCTTCAATATTATGAATATGTGTATCACTACGATCAAGATTCAATAAACCATTCACCTTGGGTGTATGACCACAGAAGGTTTTATTCATGTAAACAGAATAAAAATTATTCTTTGACTTAAATGAATAACCGTATTGCAATAAACATGATCCAATCATATTATGCTCGACGCAAACACCAAATAACATTTATTTTCGGTTCAACACTAATCCCGAAGGTAAAGGGAGTGTGCGGTGGTGATTTTATCAACCTTGGAATCATTTCCAACACACATCGTCACCTCGTCCTCAACTAGTCTTTGTTTATTTTGCAAATCCCGTTTCGAGTTACTACTCTTAGCAACGGAACTAGTATCAAATACCGAGGGGTTTGCTATAAACACTAGTACAGTACACATCAATAACATGTATATCAAATATACCTTTGTTTACTTTGCCATCCTTCTTATCCGCCAAGTATCTAGGGCAGTTCCACTTCCAGTGACCATTTCCTTTGTAGTAGAAGCACTCAGTTTCAGGCTTGGGTCTAGCTTTGGGCTTCTTCATGGGAGTGGCAACTTGCTTGCCATTATTCTTGAAGTTCCCTTTCTTTTCCCTTGCCATTTTACTTGAAACTAGTGGTCTTGTCAACCATCAACACTTGATGCTTTTTCTTGATTTCTACCTTCGCTGATTTCAGCATCGCGAAGATCTTTGGGAATCGTTTCCATTATCCCTTGCATATTATAGTTCATCATGAAGTTCTAGTAACTTAGTGATAGTGACTAGAGAACTCTGTCAATCACTATCTTATCGGGAAGATTAACTCCCACTTGATTCAAGTGATTGTAGTACTCAGACATTCTGAGCACATGCTCGCTTGTTGAGCTATTCTCCTCCATCTTGTAGGCAAAGTACTGTCAGAGGTCTCATACCTCTTGACACGGGCATGAGTATGAGATACCAATTTCAACTCTTTGAACATCTTATATGCTCCGTGGCGTTCAAAACATTTTTGAAGTCCCGATTCTAAGCCGTAAAGCAAGGTGCACTAAACTATCAAGTAGTCATCATACCGAGCTTGTCAAACGTTCATAATGTCTGCATCTGCTCCTGCAATAGGTCTGTCACCTAGCGGTGCATCAAGGACATAATTTTTTTGTGCAGCAATGAGGATAATCCTCAGATCACAAACATAGTCCGCATCATTTCTACTATCATCTTTCAACATAGTTTTTCTCTAGGAACATATAAAAAAATGGGGAGCTACATCGCGAGCTATTGATCTACAACATAGTTATGCAAATACTATCAGGACTAAGTTCATGATAAATTAAAGTTCAATTAATCATATTACTTAAGAACTCCCACTTAGATAGACATCCCTCTAGTCATCTAAATGATCACGTGATCTAAATCAACTAAACCATGTCCGAACATCACGTGAGATGGAGTAGTTTTCAATGGTGAACATCATTATGTTGATCATATCTACTATATGATTCACGCTTGACCATTCGGTCTCCAGTGTTTCGACGCCATATCTGCATATGCTAGGCTCATCAAGTTTAACCCAAGTATTCCGCGTGTGCAAAACTGGCTTGCACCCGTTGTATGTGAACGTAGAGCTTATCACACCCGATCATCACGTGGTGTCTCGGCACGACGAACTGTCGCAACATTGCAAACTTAGGGAGAACACTTATACCCTGAAATTTCGTGAGAGATCATCCTGTAATGCTACCGCCGAACTAAGCAAAATAATATGCATAAAGGATAAACATCACATGCAATCAAAATATGTGACATGATATGGCCATGATCATCTTGCGCCTTTTTGATCTCCATCTCCAAAGTACCATCATGATCTCTATCGTCACCGGCATGACACCATGATCTCCATCATCTTGATCTCTATCAACGTGTCATCACATGTTCGTCTCGCCAACTATTTCGCTTGCAACTATTGCTATCGCATAGCGATAAAGTAAAGCAATTATTTGGCGCTTGCATCTTATGCAATAAAGAGACAACCATAAGGCTTCTGCCAGTTGCCGATAACTTCAACAAAACATGATCATCTCATACAACAACTTATATCTCATCATGTCTTGACCATATCACATCACAATAAGCCTTGCAAAAACAAGTTAGATGTCCTCTACTTTGTTGTTGCAAGTTTTACGTGGCTGCTACGGGCTGAGCAAGAACCGTTCTTACCTACGCATCAAAAACCACAACGCGGTATAGTGATTGCCTTTTGATCTTCAGAAAGAACCCTGTTCATTGAATCCGATTCAACTAAAGTTGGAGAAACTGACACCCACCAGCCACCTGTGTGCGAAGCACGTCGGTAGAACCAGTCTCGCGTAAGCGTATGCGTAATGTCGGTTTGGGCCGCTTCATCCAACAATACCGCTGAATCAAGAAACAACTAGTGATAGCAAGCAATATGTATATACCCACGCCCACAACTCCTTTGTGTTCTACTCATGCATATAACATCTACGCATAGACCTGGCTCGGATGCCACTGTTGGGAACGTAGTAATTTCAAAAAAATTCCTACGCACATGCAATATCATGGTGATGCATAGCAACGAGAGGGGAGAGTGTTGCTTACGTACCCTCGTAGACCATAAGCGGAAGCATTATGATAACGCGGTTGATGTAGTCGCACATCTTCACGTTCGACCGATCCTAGTACCGAAAGTACAACACCTCCGTGATCTGCACACGTTCGGCTTGGTGACGTCCCATGAACTCTCAATCCAGCTGAGTGTCGAGGGAGAGCTTCGTCAGCACGATGGCGTGATGACGGTGATGATGATCCTACTGTCGCAGGGCTTCGCCTAAGCACTACGATGATATGACCAAGGTGGATTATGGTGGAGGGGGCACCGCACACGGCTAAGGGATCAATGATCAACTTTTGTGTCTATGGGGTGCCCCCTGGCCATGTATAAAAAGGATGGAGGGAGGAGGAGGCCGGCCCTCATAGGGCGCGCCCAAAGTGTGGAGTCCTACTAGGACTCCCTAGTCCTAGTAGGATTCCACCTCCCACATGGAATAGGAAAAAGGGAAGGGAGAAGGAGAAGGAAGGAAGGGGGCGCCCCCTTTCCCTAGTCGAATTCGGACCAATCCATGGGGAAGGGGCGCGGCCACCCTTGAGGCCTTTCTCTCCTTTCCCGTATGGCCCATTAAGGCCCAATACAAATTCCCATAGCTCTTCGGTACTGTGAAAAATACCCGAATAACTCGGAAACTTTCCGATGTCCGAATATAGCCTTACAATATATCGATATTTACGTGTCGACCATTTTGAGACTCCTCGTCATGTCGTCGATCTCATCCGGCACTCCGAACAAACTTCGGTCATCAAATCACATAACTCATAATACAAATCGTCACAGAACGTTAAGCGTGCGGACCCTACGGGTTTGAGAACTATGTAGACATGACTGAGACTCATCTTCGGCCAATAATAAACATTTATCATGATATAAGGAAATATAAATAACAACTTTATTATTGCCTCTAGGGCATATTTCCTTCATTAATATGCTATTTTATATTATTTTTGGGACTAACTTATTAACCTAGAGCCCAGTGCCAGTCTCAGTTTTTCCTTGTTTTTGAGTTTCGCAGAAAAGGAATACCAAATGGAGTCCAAATGGAATAAAACCTTCACGATGATTTTTCTTGGACAAGAAGACACCCAGGAGACTTGGAGTGCAAGTCAGAAGAGCCACGAGGCAGCCACAAGGGCGGAGGGCGCCCCCTACCTTGTGGGCCCCTCGGTGACCCCCTGACCTAGATCTTCCCCTATATATTCACATATTTTCCCGAACCACCAGAAGCATCCATGTCGGTGTCAAAACCGGCGGATCTCGGGTAGGGGGTCCCAAACTGTGCATCTAGGCCGGATGGTAACAGGAGGCAAGGGACACGAAGTTTTACCCAGGTTCGGGCCCTCTTGATGGAGGTAAAACCCTACGTCCTGCTTGATTAATATTGATGATATGGGTAGTACAAGAGTTGATCTACCACGAGATCGGAGAGGCTAAACCCTAGAAGCTAGCCTATGGTATGATTGTTATTCTGTATGTTCTATCGACTAGCCTGGCCCTGGTTTATATAATGCACCAGAGGCCTAGGTTAACAAGAGTCCTAGCCGAATAAGCCGGTGGGGAGAAGTCCTTGTCTTGATCGCCAAGTCTTTGTGGAATCTTCCTTGTATGCGGCAGCTGTCCGAACTGGCCCATGAGTATACGGCCATGGGGGGCCTCGGCCCAATCTAATAGATCGGGAGACGACGTGGTGAGTACCCCCTTGTCCAGGACATCGTCAGTAGCCCCCTGAACTGGTCTTCAAGTTAGGGACGCTCCTCGATTCTTCCGAACTGTTCTTCATCTTCGGTCGTCGGTCTTGAAAACTGGTTCTACAATCTTCTTTATCTTCGACCTTGAGGATCGCCGAAATGCATTCGACGAGTTTACACGTCGGGTATCCGAGGAGCCCCTTTAAGTTTCCGGCCTTTACCAATGCCTTGTTATTTTTATGCCACACCTCGGGTTTGAAGTTGTTCCCGGGCGGCAGCGTCCTCTTGCGTCCGAGCTCGAACGCCGGACTATATTCGAGGTATCTTTTGCAACCGAGCACCAACACCGGACCACTTCCCAGCTCTAACGCCGGAATGTATCCGAGCTCCAACACCGGACTATGTATCCGAGCTCCAACGCCGGACTGTATATCCGAGGTGTCGTAAATCACCTTGGTTCAAAGAAGTTTGAAGGAGTTTAGCCGAGCTTAATGCCGGAAATGCCCTCTATGGAGCCAGCCACTAGCGCCCGAGCTTTATGCCGGGCTGCTTCCGAGGTGGTGCACCACCCCGAATGTGGGCCGATTTTTGTGAATATTTTTTATTGGTGCAATTTATTCTCTGCCGAGATATATAGCCAGTAGCCCTCAAGGTGTGTATCGGTCTAAAACCCGAGATGCACCTGAAGGATGACGTAAGACCGCTGATCCCAGTAGCCGCTGAGACTCAGGTTGATTTGCAAAATCGGCCTGAGGATCAAGTCCAAGCTCGGCAGAATACTTCGGGACACTAAAAGCGGCGTGCTCAGTCCTCGAGACTCAGGTTGGGTGTGGCCGACCAACCTGAGGATCAAAATCTCCTCGGAAACTATATTGCACATAAAGTTTTATGCATTGGACAAGCAATGTAGTAGCCCCCGAGACACTGGTCGGGTGGTAACACCAGATCAGGGGATCAATGTGCCCCTTTAATATTTGTAAATAATAAGCCCGAAGCCCAGTAGCCCCCGAGCCTTAATGCGGGCACGGGTGGCCGAATTAAGGATCAATATCCATAGTAAAATCACAAATTATGTGTAATGACTCTATGTATCCAAGTACTTTACGTCATTAATGCTCGAATCCGCATTGTACAAAACTTTGTTGACCGACCATCGGCTTCCACCTCCTCAGCCAGTAGCCGAGGAGTGTTTGTCCTACTTTATAAAGCCTTTATGAGGGTAAAGATTTACAACAAACAAGGCAATCTGGCCATGCGGTTTTATAAACAAAGGTACGCAGAGAGTTATATTACTGTTTAACAGAAGAAATGTCTTCCAAAGAAAATAGTCCCGCTATCGGTTCCTTTCTTTGGGTTGTCATGCTAAGCATGATCATTAAACCTCAGCTCTAATGTAAGAGCAAAATATTGAGGATTTAGTTTGGGAGGCCAGTTAATAGCCCCCGGTAGTGTTCGGCGGCAGTCAGGGTCAAGCCGTAAACACTTCGGCCAATGTTATGAACGGCCCATCATTTAACATAGTCATCGGATCGCTGACCAGTTTACGCTTATTGCGAAAGTCAGTTTTCGGCTTTCTCCACTGAGGTGCTTAACCATGTGAGCTGGAAGCACAATCGTAGTGGTTCTCCCTTTGCACGCCTATCCGAACAAAATGGAACGCAGGAAGCAAGTGCCGGAGCCGGGCAACCCAACTATTGACTGAAGACACAATTCGAAACCGATGCATATATAGCAATATCTGAGAATGTTTTTGCCGAATCCCTAAAGGTGTCCGGCGTTGCACTGCGAGACTAATGCTGGAAAAGCACAAATAGTTTAAAAGTGCCAAAAAGCTTGGAAAACCAAGAAACGTCAGTAAAAACATGACGTCCGAACAATATCAAGTGTTCGGTGCTAATCCGAAAGTTGGTCTTAGAAAAAAGAAGTGCTTCTGTCGTGCTTTAACATGATACATCCTATCTCAAGACTTCGAGCGGGTCAGCCTACGGCTTCAACCTTCTATCCCGAGGGTGGAGTACTTCTCATCAGGCCAGTTTAGCAAACTAAACTCTAGCGGCTTTGAGAGAGAAATTAGGCTCCCCGGCTAGTGATCGCACACTCGTGTCGAAAAAAGGAGTGATTAATAATAATAATAAAATTTTGCAACGACTAAGAAGAAGAAGAACACTTATTATAAAACGACTCAAATAAACTTAAGAGCCCCCAAGTGACTTGGGTAGAAGAATGATTGCATGTACCGAAGTACTTATATCATATCTATGTTCAACCGAACTTTAGACGCGTCTTAACCGACCGTCAGCTTCTCCCTCTTCGGTCAAGGACCAAAAAGTGTTATGTACTCCATCGGTCGAGAATATCGACGGTGTTTCCAATAACCAGGCAATCAGGCCATAAGGCTGTAACAGACAAAGTGCGCTCAGGGAACTTATGCTATATTACCATGAAGTGTAAGAAGCATCTTCGAAGAAAATAGTACCCCCACCGATACCTTTCTTTGGTGCTCATTGTTATTATGAGACTTGTGCAATAGATTTTTTGTACTCATGAGTTCCGTTGTGTGCCGACCATCATTGAAAACTATAAGAGCGCTAGCTTTCGGCTTCACCCAGTCTGAGGTCCGGCTCGGGCGACCCGATCGTGACAATCGCAGAGGTGCTCCCTTTACTCCCTAGCCGAACAATCGGGAACGTAGGGGTAAACACAGGAGCGAGGCAACCCAGCTTGCAAATCGCTTAAGTTAACATGGTGCATATTGTGGCGTAATACACGAACAAGGAACATTTTCCCACCGCCGCAACCTTCTGTTCTCGCGAGATCCCATCTTGGGGCCTTTTCCGGCATCCTGCCGGAGGGGGATTCGATCACGGAGGGCTTCTACATCAACTCTATTGCCCTTCCGATGAAGCGTGAGTAGTTTACCTCAGACCTTCGGGTCCATAGCTTGTAGCTAGATGGCTTCTTCTCTCTATCTTTGATTCTCAATACCATGTTCTCCTTGATGTTCTTGGAGATCTATCCGATGTAATCCTCTTTTGCGGTGTGTTTGTCGAGATCCGATGAATTGTGGATTTATGTAGCTTATCTATGAATATTATTTGAATCCTCTCTGAATTCTTTTATGCATGATTTGATATCTTTGTAATTCTCTTCGAACTATCAGTTTAGTTTGGCCAACTAGATTGGTTTTGCTTGCGATGGGAGAAGTGCTTAGCTTTGGGTTCAATCTTGTGGCGTCCTCACCCAGTGACAGTAGGGGTAGCAAGGCACATATTGTATTGTTGCCATCGAGGATAAAAAGATGGGGTTTACATCATATTGCTTGAGTTTATTCCTCTACATCATGTCATCTTACTTAAAGCGTTACTCTATTCTTCATGAACTTAATACTCTAGATGCAGGCAGGAGTCGGTCGATGTATGGAGTAATAGTAGTAGATACAGGCATGAGTCGGTCTACTTGACACGGACGTGATGCCTATATTTCATAATCATTGCCTTGGATATCGTCATAACTTTGCGCTTTACTATCAATTGGTCGACAGTAATTTGTTCCCACCGTATTATTTGCTATCTTGAGAGAAGCCTCTAGTGAAACCTATGGCCCCCGGGTCTATTTTCCATCATATAAGTTTCCAATCTACTATTTTGTAATCTTTTACTTTCCGATCTATAAACCAAAAACCCCCAAAAATATTTAGTTTATCTTTTGTTTAGTTTTATCTATGTCTATCATATCTCACTTTTGCAAGTGACCGTGAAGGGATTGCCAGCCCCTTTATCGCGTTGGGTGCAAGTGTTTGATTGTTTGTGCAGGTATTGGTGATTTGTGCATTGTCTCCTACTAGATTGATACCTTGGTTCTCTAACTGAGGGAAATACTTATCTCTACTTTGCTCCATCACCCTTTCCTCTTCAAGGGAAAAACCAACGCAAACTCAAGAAGTATCAGGCAGGTTGATGCAGTCCGCCTTTAGGTTGATGTTACACATGTAGAAGAACATGTTCTACCACTTCTTGGCAGACTCTTCGAGGGGCATCTTGGGGAACGACCCATTTGACCGGGCTGAGACTATGGCGGCCCCGCAGTCGGACATGACGCCGGCCGCCGGCCCTTGCTGCTTGAGGACGAAAAGCCGGGCCCATAGCTCCGTCTCCGGCATCAAGCCTAGGTAGCCCTCACAGAGCGTGGCATTCCCAGCGAGCTGCAGCACAGTGTTGGCACCGAGGTGATACAGCTGCAACCCGAAGAAGTCGAGGAAGGAGCACAAGAAGAGGCTTGCGGCAAGGCCGAACCCACACACGAAGTAGGAGAAGAATACCATGTACGCACCCTCCTGCGGCACCGGCTCGATCTCTTTGCCTGCCGCGCGCGCTGCCACCACCGTCGCCGCCGGCATCCACTTGGTGTCGCGGGGGTACTGAATGTTGGCCTCGGTGGTCTCGGAGCCCTCCCAAGGTCCATTCGGCCACGCCAATGGCAGAGCTTGTGACAGCCTAGGTTTTGCCCTTTCTTATTTGCTTGATTTTTCATTTGAGTTTTTTTGAACATGGAGTTTCTGAATCTTTTCAAATGGACTTAAACACCTGGGCATCCTTGGCTTTCACCCAAGTGCTTCAGTTCCCTCCTAAATCATTTCACTTCTGACCCACCCAAAAATAATCTTTGGAATATTTTTCTTAAATGAAAAATATTCATTTTCTTTCCAAAAACCCTAAGCCAGATCTGTTTGCTTCAAAGCAACCCCAATTTTTATGGCTCGGAAAAATCTGAGATAATTCACAAATATTCTGTGAACCCAAGAGCACCTTCCTGAGCAAAAATATTTCATCACTTTTTGGAATATTTTTGCTATAGAAAATCTTTTCTATTCTGGACAAAAATGGTGGTTTCTACAGCAACTACCATTTTACTTGCTCCATTTGACCTAAACTTTCTTGTGCATCTTTACCTTAGTAACTTATCACTAGCCCTCAAAGAACAACTTCTAACTCCAAGCCATTTGACCACAGTAACATCACCAAGTTACTGACCAGAAACTTACTTGGTGTGTGAAAACTTCTCTACTGCACCTGGATCCAAACCAAATCATGGTAACATTCAAAACTACCATGAAAAATGCCAGACATTGAGTTTTTGCTTAGATCGACCTGATGTCATAGTTCACGCGGTGACCGCGTTCGTCCAGGCGTGCTGGCATGCAGCTGACACGCTCTGCGACGCGCCCAAGCCTCTATTGCTCGCGTGCTCACTTCCCCGCCTGCCCAACCATGCCAACCCTCGCCACCATCATCGTCTCAACGTTCTTAACTCCTCCCTGGCGCTCGCCAATGCCGGAGCTCGCCGCAGCGAGCACGGGCAAGGTCCGGCCAGCCCAACAGTGCGGAGCGCACTATGCTCGTCGCCATCCTCTTGATCCCGTGCTCGTCTCCGCCCGCCCACAGTGGCCGCGTGACCTCTGTCGCCTTCTCCCTCTCTCACTGACGCCGCTCTTCGCCGGGCACCGTGGACAGGTGTCCACCGGCGGAGCCCGGAGCACCCTCACCGCTCGCCTATAAATAGAGCCCTCCCTAGCCTCCTCGAGCACCATCCAGCACTCACACGCACCCCACGATCGAGTAGGAAGCCGGAGCCCGGCCGGGCAGGCCTCGGGCCGCCGTCCCTGAGCTCGAGCTCGCCGGCGATCCCCTCTGGTCGCCACAGTAGCTCCAGCCCCTCCCAGGCCTGGGCGACCCCGCCAGGGCCTCCGCCTCTCTCCGGTGAGGCCGTCTCGCCTGCTTGGAGCCCCTGGAGTGGCCTCTGCTCGCCGTCTTCCTCAACTCCGGCCACCTCCACGTTTCGCCTCCGCTTGCGAGGTTGATTCCGATGCCGTCCAACCGCCCTAGCTACGCTACGGGTACGGGCAGGTGCACCTCAACCCCCTCTTGCCATCCCTCCCTCTCGTTTGGGCCAAGGAGCCCTCGTCGCGGGCGAGAGCTCCGGCGAAGCCACGACCCCCTCTGTTTCCTTCTCCCTCTTCCCCCACCTAACTAGCGGGGCCCGCTAGTCAGCCACTCAGTACGCACGCGAAGCGGTACGAGTGGTGGTGCCCCTGGGCTTTACGCCTTCGACGTCACCCCCAGTCTATTTATTTATTCAAATTCGTTTGAATTTACAGAACACTTCAAACAGTTAGAACTTTTCAACCATAAGTCCAAATGAATTGATTCTTTTTGCATTGTGTTCTTTGATAAGAAATCTAGCAGCTCACCAAAGATGAGATTTTTCTGAGCTGTCTAGAATTTCTGGTGATTTTCAGAAGTGTTCTTGATATTTTCTTTTTGTGATTAAAACTATTTTCATAAGGTGAAGCTTGTCTTGAGGATTACCAGGAGGCTTGTGAACCTCATCTGCACTAAGACAAGCCACAACAACATTTTCATGGTGCCATTTCAATATTTGTGATTTTCTTACTTAAATGAAATGATTAATCCATGCATTTAAATGATTATGGAGTTATTTATGTTCTGTTAAATATTGGTTAGTTGTTATGCTTGATTTATAGAATGGGTGAAACTAGTTTAGTGGATAAAGCAAGATAAGATTTATTTGAGGTGATGTTAGAAATAATTTTGTTAAGCATGTTAGCAATTATTTAAAGGTATGTTTTTGCCCTCTTAGATTGAAAAAAATTTGTTAGAAAATGTTCTGTTAAATACTTGTTTAATCATATTACTTGTCTTACGGAATGTTTGAACCCAACTTAGTGATAAAGAAAGTAAGGGTTGTTGATAGTGAAATCTTTTTGATAAGCATATGCAAAATTTATCAGAGTTACTTTCTTGCGTAAGAAATCAATAAAACTTGTTGCAAAATATTTTGGTTAAGTTGTGAGTTATTTGAGCAAGTAGAGTAATTTGAGTTGTTGACGTTATGCTTGGTGTGTATAAGGATGACATCGGTCATTTTTATCACTATATGATGCATGTGTTGTTTTGCATTTCATGGCATGCTATGACACCGGTCATTTTTAGTTTAAAGTTAAACCTGAATATAACTCAACTTGAATATACCGTTGGCTGGGTCATGGTGCCGCTGAATCAAGTTTCTTTCCAGTGCTACCACATTTGCCTTTGTGGGAAGGCCTTGATTCGGTCCATTGACACGGCCTCTGGTCGGTGCCTCCATCTAGGAAAGGTTATGTCGTGCTTGCCCTGGCCCGGTAAGCAGACATAATCTTGTGTGCTCGTTGATGAGATTATGGTACCGAGTCCCCGAGTGGGAGTGTCCCCGAGTGGGAGTGTTTTGACCACGACGGTGGTTGGTGTGTCTTTGGTAGACACGGGGCCACCCAGGACTAGCCCGTTGGGGATTTGGGTCGGAGTGGCCGGGAGAGTGCTGTGGCAATGGAGGGGTTTTGACGGAATGTCGTTGGTCCACCCGAATGGGAGTGCGAGGCCATGGGTTCCGTGGTGTGGGTATAGTGTGCTACCTCTGCAGAGTGTGTGATCCATCGATAGTCGAGTCCACGGTTACGGACACCTCGTAGTAGGTCCCACCATGAGTCAACATTTAATAAAAATTGCACACTAAGCTATGAACTTTGCATTGTTGATGGATGGAAGAAAGGCCATCGAGGCATTTGGGACCAAATGATGGTCGTGGTTGTGATCGCTGTAAGGATCACGAGTTGTCCTTGAGAAAGACCACTTTGGTGGTGTGTTGGTGATCTAGAGATGATCATGGTTGGTAAGTTGTACCGAGGGACGTTCGAGCATGATCACAGCATGTTGACATATAGTGTTGCATTTTTAATAATTGGTTAAATATCATGATATTGTTTGTCATTATGATTATGCCAGTTGTGAGCTTGCAAGTATATTCAATGTACTGACCTGGCATGTCATGCCAGATTTCAGGAAAGTATCGTTGGAAAGGAGCGCTGTTCGAGTCTAGATCGTGTCCACATCGGTGTCCCTGTGATATGGAGCTTCCGCCACGATGTTATTCCGTGGCCACGTAGTTGTTCGGATCGAGGCCCCTTAATGTTCACTAAATAATGTACATATTGTTCAGCCGCACCGAGTGTGCCGCTTGGCCTCGACAGCTGTTGTAATGTAACTCTGTTCCGCTAGCATCAATAAAGCGGTTGTTATTCTGTACCAAGATGTTGTGTGTTGCCAGAAGACATGGTCTCTGGGCTGGCAATGCATGGTAAACCGGTCGCTCTGAGCCGGGGTGCCACAGTGCTTGGTATCAGAGTCGCGCTGACTGTAGGCCATGCTAGACTACGACGCGCTAGATACGAGTTTTAGTTGAGTATCGGTAGTAATTTGTGCTGATTATTGAGTTGCATGCATTCGGTTTATATATTTTAATGCTAACTTGCTAATGGTTGTGGGTGTAGATGGCTCCGGTGCCGTATCCGTGCCAGTTGCAGCTGATGCCGTACACGTCACCGCACCTCCTTCGCAACGTGTGGCATAGGCTGTATCCTCTCGGAGACGACCCAGTCTATCTTGTGTACCGGGAGCATCTAGCTGATTTAGTAAATGAGTATCACGCAGTGGTCACTCTGCACACTAGTTCCGATTCCAGCTCTCACACTCGCACTTCTCGGAGCGGCTATGCCTCCACCGCTTCTCAGGATGTCCAGTTCGCTGCATTCGAGGTCCTTGTCGAGCTTCGCTACAACGAGGTCCGAATGCAGAACCACCCAGGTTTCTACTACTACCCATCTCTGCACGACAACGGTCGTGTCCATTTCCCTCTCATTGATCCAGAGTCTGATAGTGTTGCTAGCCACCTTGCTCGTTATATCACTGCTAGCTATCTCATGATCCATGAGCTGGCTCGAGAGCTGACTCGTACTCGTACTGCTTTAGCCACTACTTTGGTCACTTCTAGATCTGCCACTACTCCGTCTTCACTGGGATTTACCCCTTATGTCCCAGTCAGTTCTAGCTCCCCTATTTCGCCGGTTACTCCCTTGAGTAGCACGGGCGTCTCGGCCGCGAACCCTCTCAATACTCCTGCCGAGTGGGTCTCACTTCTCGCTACCCCTGTAGCCCCGATGCTTCATCCTACCCCTGCCCCTGAGGGAGAGCTCTCGAGGCAGCACCGTCGTGTTACCTTTAACCCAGAGGTTTCCGTTAACCACGTCAGTTCGGGATAAGAGACCACTTCAGGGGAGGACGCCGCAGCACCAGCAGAGCAGTAGTCTCTTTGAGTATTCGCAGTTGTCTGGATGATGTATGGATGTAGTCGTATGAGTCATGATGTTTTGTTGCCTGTATGAGAGTAGTGAACCAGTCATGTTGTTTACTTTTCATGTATGAGTCTATGTATAATTATGTTGAGACTTTATTCGCCGTATTTTTCGCTCTTCTGCTTTCTTCTGGGATTTGTCGCTGGCTTTTCCCCAATTTTATTTTTGGGTGTTTCTCATCTCGATTGTGTTGTCTTGGGAAAAATTCACAGTAGGATGACGCGGGGAGGCAGCAGTAGCAACGTTCGTGAGGGAACTCCTGTTCGTTGTTCTGCACGACAGGCATGACATTCTCCTGAGCCGTACGTTCAGCCACCACCTCCACCGCCTGATCCTCCCTCCACCGAGCAAATTCTGCGTATGTTTGAAGAAAAAAGGAACAATGATCTGATTGAAATATTGAGAAGTGTTCAAGCTATGGTTGGACAGAATGGAAACCGAAATGGTCATCACTCAAAGCTGTCAGACTTTCAGAGGACCAATCCACCCTGTTTCAGTCAGATTGTTGACCCAATGGATGCATACGATTGGTTACACACAATGGAGAAAAAGCTTGAGATTGCCCGTACTAAAGGAAATGATAAAGTTCCATTTTTAACTCATTACCTTGAAGGCGCAACTGCCATATGGTGGGAAAATACAAAGGCCATGTGGCGGATCGATGAGGAAATCACCTGGGAGAAATTTAAGGATAAGTTCCGAAAATATCATATCCCTACTGGAGTTATGAAGGCCAAGCAGCGTGAATTTCTCGCGCTCGTCCAAGGAAATCAGTCTGTGGCTGAATATCTGCAAAAATTCAATCATTTGGCCCATTACTCTCTGTATGACGTGGCCACCGAAGAAAGGAAGATTGACAGATTTCTTGGAGGTTTAAATCCACAACTTCGGTGTGCTTTCGGTATGTTTGATTTCACGGATTTCCAAACTCTGGTGGACAATGCGTTCATTGCTGAACGGGAGCATAAGCTGATATTAGATAATAGGCCTGCTAATGACAACAAGTGCAAGTTTGAGCCAAAGAAAGATGGGCCACATGTGCAAAAGGCTCGTACCTGGCAGCAAACTCAGGTGGAATACAGGCCAAATTGGCAGCAGAATGTTAACAAGACCACCACTCAAGTCAAAAATATTGTGACCAATCCAATGCATGAGGAGCGTCATCGCAATAATTCTTGTTTCATTTGCGGGCACCATGGACATTATGCCAAGAAGTGCCCCAAGAACAACAAGACAAATGCCCTAAGCCGACCGCAAGTCAATTTTATGGAGTCGCGGCCAAACCAGCAAAACTTCACCGGGCACGTGTGCATCATATCTCCGCCGATGAAGCCCAAGAAAAGCCAGAAGTTGTCATTGGTAGGTTTTTGTTAATGACATACCTGCCATAATTTTATTTGACTCTAGGGCTTCCCATTCTTTTATTTCTCGGAGTTTTGCCGCCCAAATTTTTTTTTCTTGCACAATTTTGGGCAAAAATATGCTGGTACAAACCCCGGGATCCATAATCAAGAGCAATCTGGTCTGCCGTGATCTGGAGATCAATATCAACGGGGTCCGCTTTCCAACATCTCTGATAATCCTTGAGTCTGAAAAGTTGGATATTATATTGGGTATGAATTGGTTGACCAAATATCAAGTTTGCATAAACTGCGCAACCCGAGAAGTCAATCTGACCAATCTGGATGGGCAGCTCACCAAATTCTATGCTCGCAAGAATATACCCAAGCCAGAATTAGTGTGCACTGCTGTGGTTGAATTGGAATTTATTCCTGTGGTCAGTGAGTACCCTGATGTGTTTCCAGAAGAACTGCCAGGCATGCCACCAGATCGGGAACTGGAGTTTGCCATAGATCTTGTGCCCGGAACCGCACGGTTATACAAGAAGTATTACCAGATGCCCTCATCAGAATTAGTGGAGCTAAAGAAACAACTTGACGAATTACTCCAGAAAGGTTATATTCGTCCCAGCTCTTCACCGTGGGGATCACCTACAATTTTCGTGGGCAAAAAGGATGGTAGTCTCCGTATGTGCATAGATTACCGCCAGCTGAATGAGGTCACCATAAAAAATAAATACCCGCTGCCAAGGATTGATGATCTGTTTGATCAGCTTAGTTGGCTAAGGTATTCTCTAAAATCGATTTACGGACCGGATATCATCAGCTCAAGATTAAAAAGGAAGATATTCCTAAGATTGCATTCACTACTCGGTACGGTCTTTACGAATATACCGTGATGTCCTTTGGTCTCATCAACGCCCCTACTTTCTTCATGCATATGATGAACAAAGTATTTATGGACTTCCTTGACAAATTCGTGGTAGTCTTCATCGATGACATCCTCATTTACTCCAAGGGTGAAGAAGAACACAAGGATCACCTCTGAGCACTACTACAATGGCTCCGCGACCATCAGCTATACGCCAAGTTCAGTAAGTGCGAATTTTGGCTCAAACAAGTTGGGTTTCTCGGACATGTACTATCCGCCGAAGGTATAGCCGTGGACCCGAGCAAAGTAAAGGATGTGCTCGATTGGGTACCACCCACGACCGTGACATAGATCCGGAGTTTCCTCGGATTAGCTGGATACTATCGTCGTTTTATTGAAGGGTTTTCCAAAATTGCTAAACCCATGACGGAGCTGCTAAAATAGGATACAAAGTTTAAGTGGACAAAGGATTGTGAGAAGAGTTTTAATGAGCTGAAGATACGACTGACAACCGCACCTGTATTGACTCTTCCAGACATTTATCGTAGCTTTGATGTGTACTGTGATGCCTCCAGACAAGGTATTGGTTGCGTGTTGATGCAAGACAGCAATGTAGTAGCATATGCATCGCGACAGCTACGACCTCATGAGGGAAATTATCCTACTCATAATTTGGAATTGGCTGCAGTGGTTCATGCATTAAAAATTTGGAGACACTACCTCATTGGAAAAAGGTGCCAAAATTTTACCGACCACAAAAGCCTCAAGTACATTTTCACTCAGCCAGATTTAAATCTCCGTCAGCGAAGATGGTTAGAGTTGGTCAAGGATTATGACCTTGGAATAAATTACCATCCAGGCAAGCCAACATCGTTGCTGATGCGCTTAGTCGAAAGCCCGTCAGCTTAAATGTCATGTTAAAATCATTGCCCACCAAACTCCAAGAGGATATCGCTCAGCTCAACTTGGTCATCATAGAGGCTGACCTCGCTAATATTTTGGAAGTTACCCCCACACTTGAGATGGAGATCTGCAAGGCACAGCCAGCTAACACCAACCTACAAAGACGTGCCAAGGGCCAGATGGCAAAGCAGGCCTCTAACTTCTGCAAGGACGAATTCGGTACCCTCCGATTCCGTGGACGCATTTGTGTGCCAAATCAACCGGACTTGAAGAAGAAAATCCTGTCAGAAGCCCACGAATCCGCATATTCCATTCACCCGGGAGGTACGAAAATGTATGAGGACCTTAGACAAATATTCTGGTGGGATGGAATGAAGAAAGACATTGCCTATTTTGTAGCCTATTGCGACATATGCAACAAGGTGAAAGCAGATCATCAGAAGCCAGTCGGACTTCTCCAACCGCTGCCAGTTTCACAGTGGAAATGGGATGATGTTTGCATGGATTTCATCACAGGATTGCCTAGGACTCAGCGAGGCAAGGATGCAATCTGGGTTATAATAGACACTCTGACCAAGGTTGCTCATTTCATTCCGATCAGCACCAGATACAGAGCAAATGAACTTGCACAACTGTATGTATCCAGGATCGTCAGTCTTCATGGAGTACCCCGAACTATCACTTCCGACCGAGGTTCTTTGTTTACCTCCGCTTTTTGGTCCCGTCTCCATCAAGCCTTGGGGACAACACTGAAATGTAGTACTTCCTATCGCCCTCAGACAGATGGACAGACAGAGCGGGTAAACCAAATACTCGAAGATATGTTGCGAGCATGTGTGCTAGCCAAAGGTGCTAAATGGTAAGACTGCTTGCCGTATGCTGAGTTCTCTTATAACAACAGTTTCCAGACCAGTCTAAAGATGTCACCATACGAAGCTCTGTATGGCCGTAAGTGCCCCACTCCTCTAAATTGGTCTCAGACAGGAGATAGCCGTATCTTCAGAACGGATCTCATGATGGAAGCTGAGAAACAAGTTAGGGAAATCCGAGACAGACTGCAATTGGCCAAATCTCGACAGAAGAGTTATTATGATGCCAAACATCGGCAAGTTAGTTTTGAATCCGGAGAACACGCATACCTCCGAGTCACTCCTATGAAAGGAGTCAAGAGATTTCAGACTCGTGGAAAGCTGGCACCCAGATTCATTGGTCCATTCCCGATTATGTCTCGAGTGGGAACTGTTGCATATCAACTGGAACTACCCCCGGAATTGGCAGACATACACAACGTGTTCCATGTTTCGCAATTGAGACGATGCATTTCCCCGCCTGAGAAAAGAACTACAATGGCTGAGATAGAATTGGCAAAAGATTTAACTTATGAAGAAAGACCGTTCAAAATTTTGGATCAGATGGAAAGGGTCACTCGTAGTAAAGTGAGAAATTTTTACAAGGTTCAGTGGGAGCATCACACAGAGTCAGAAGCAACTTGGGAGCAGGAAGAATTCCTTAGGGAGCAGTATCCAGAGTGGTTTTCCCAAGCAACCGAATCTCGAGGACGAGATTCATTCTAAGTGGGGGAGGTTTATGACAGCCTGGGTTTTGCCCTTTCTTATTTGCTTGATTTTTCATTTGAAATTTTTTGAACTTGGAGTTTCTGAATCTTCAAATGAACTAAAACACTTGGGCATCCTTGGCTGTCACCCAAGTGCTTCACTTCCCTCCTAAATCATCATTTCACTTCTGACCCACCCAAAAATAATCTTCGGAATATTTTTCTTAAATTAAAAATATTCATTTTCTTTCCAAAAACCCTAAGCGAGATCTGTTTGCTTCAAAGCAACCGCAATTTTTATGGCTCAGATAATTCACAAATATTCTATGAACCCTAGTGCACCTTCCTAAGCAAAAATATTTCATCACTTTTTGGAATATTTTTGCTACAAAAAATCTTTTCTATTCTGGACAAAAATGGTGGTTTCTACAGCAACTACCATTTTACTTGCTCCATTTGACCTGAACTTTCTTGTGCATCTTTACCTTAGTAACTTATCACTAGCCTCCAAAGCACAGCTTCTAACTCCAAGCCATTTGACCACAGTAACATCACCAACTTACTAACCAGAAACTTACTTGGTGTGTGAAAACTTCACTACTGCACCTGGATCCAAACCAAATTGTGGTAACATTCAAAACTACCATGAACAACATGCTAGACATTGAGTTTTTGCTTAGATCGACCTGATGTCATAGTTCACGCGGTGACCACGTTCGTCCAGGCGTGCTGGCATGCAGCCGACGCGCTCTGCGACGCGCCCGAGTCTCTGTTGCTCGCGTGCTCGCTTCCCCGCCCGCCCAACCATGCCAACCCTCGCCACCATCATCGTCTCAACGTTCTTAACTCCTCCCTGGCACTCGCCGACGCTGGAGCTCGCCGCAGCGAGCACGGGCAAGGTCCGGCCAGCCCAACAGCGCGGAGTGCACTGTGCTCGTCGCCATCCTCTTGATCCTGTGCTCGTCTCCGCCCGCCCATAGTGGCCGGATGACCTCCGTCGCCTTCTCCCTCTCACACTAACGCCGCTCGTCGTCGAGCGCCGTGGACATGTGTCCACCGGCGGAGCCCGGAGTACCTGGCCGGGCCTGGCCGGGCAGGCCTCGGGCCGCCGTCCCCAAGCTCAAGCTTGTCGATGATCCCCTCTGGTCGCCGTAGTAGCTCTAGCCCCTCCCAGGCCTGGATGACCCCTCCAGGGCCTCCGCCTCTCTCCGGTGAGGCCGTCTCGCCCGCTTGGAGCCCCTGGAGTGGCCTCTGCTCACCGTCTTCCTCAACTCCGGCGACCTCCACGTTCTACCTCCGCTTGCAAGGTTAATTCCGACGCCTTCCGACCGCCCCTAGCTACGCTATGGGTACGGGCAGGTGCGCCTCAACCCCCTCTTGCCATCCGTCCCTCTCGTTTGGGCCAAGGAGCCCTCGTCTCCGGCGAGAGCTCCGACGAAGCCGTGGCCCCCTCTGTTTCCTTCTCCCTCTTCCCCCACCTGACTAGCGTGGCCCTCTAGTCAGCCACTCAGTACGCGCGCGAAGCGGTACGAGTGGTGGCGCCCCTGGGCTTTACGCCTTTGACATCACCCCCCAGTCTATTTCTTTTATTCAAATTCATTTGAATTTACAGAACACTTCAAATAGTTATAACTTTTCAACCATAAGTCCAAATGAATTGATTCTTTTTGCATTGTGTTCTTTGATAAGAAATCTAGCAGCTCACCAAAGATGAGATTTTTCTGAGCTGTCTAGAATTTCTGGTGATTTTCATAAGAGTTCTTGATATTTTCTTTTTGTGATTAAAACTATTTTCAGAACGTGAAGCTTGTCTTGAGGATCACCAGGAGGCTTGTGAATCTCATCTACACTAAGGTAAGCCACATCAACATTTTCATGGTGCCATTTCAATATTTGTGATTTTCTTACTTAAATGAAATGATTAATCCATGCATTTAAATGATTATGGAGTTACTTATATTCTGTTAAATATTGGTTAGTTGTTATGCTTGATTTATAGAATGGATGAAACTAGTTTAGTGGATAAAGCAAGATAAGATTTATTTGAGGGGATGTTAGAAATAATTTTGTTATGCATGTTAGCAATTATTTAAAGCTATCTTTTTGCCCTATTAGATTGATAAAAAATTGTTAGAAAATGTTCTGTTAAATACTTGTTTAATCATATTACTTGTCTTACAGAATGTTTGAACCCAACTTAGTGATACAGAAATTAAGAGTTGTTGATAGTGAAATCATTCTGACAAGCATATGAGAAATTTATCGGAGTTACTTTCTTGCGTAAGAAATCAATAAAACTTGTTGCAAAATATTTTGGTTAAGTTGTGAGTTATTTAAGCAAGTAGAGTAATTTGAGTTGTTGGCTTTATGCTTGGTGTGTATAAGGATGACATCGGTCACTTTTATCACTATATGGTGCATGTGTTGTTTTGCATTTCATGGCATGCTATGACACCGATCATTTTTATTTTAAAGTTAAACCTGAATATAACTCAACTTGAACATACCGTTGACTGGGTCATGGTGCCGCTGAATCGAGTTTCTTTCCAGTGCAACCACATTTGCCTTTGTGGGAAGGCCTTGATTCGGTCCATTGACACGGCCTCTGGTCGCTGCCTCCATCTAGGGAAGGTTATGTCGTGCTTGCCCTGGCTCGGTAAGCAGACATAATCTTGTGTGCTCGTTGATGAGATTATGGTACCGAGTCCCCAAGTGGGAGTGTCCCCGAGTGGGAGTGTTTTGACCACGACGGTGGTCGGGGTGTCTTTGGTAGACACGGGGCCACCCAGGACCAGCCCGTTGGGTATTTGGGTCGGAGTGGCCGGGAGAGTGCTGTGGCAATGGAGGGGTTTTGACAGAATGTCATTGGTCCACCCGAATGGGAGTGCGAGGCCATGGGTTCCGTGGTGTGGGTACAGTGTGCTACCTCTGCAGAGTGTGTAATCTATCGATAGCTGAGTCGACGATTACGGACACCTCGTAGTAGATCCCACCATGAGTCAACGTTTAATAAAAATTGCACACTAAGCTATGAACTTTGCATTGTTGATGGATGGCAGAAAGGCCATCGAGGCATTTGGGACCAAATGATGGTCATGGTTGTGATCGCCGTAAGGATCGCGAGTTGTCCTTGAGAAAGACCACTTTGCTGGTGTGTTTGTGATCTAGAGCTGATCACGGTTGGTAAGCTGTCCCGAGGTACGTTCGAGCATGATCACAACATGTTGACATATAGTGTTGCATTTTTAATAATTGGTTAAATATCATGATATTGTTTGTCATTATGATTATGCCAGTTGTGAGCTTGCAAGTACATTCAATGTACTGACCTGGTGTGTCATGCCAGATTTCAGGAAAGTACCGTTGGAAAGGAGCGTTGTTCGAGTCTAGATCGTGTCCACATCGGTGTCCCTGTGATATGGAGCTTCCGCCACGACGTTATTCCGCTGCCACGTAGTTGTTCGGATCGAGGCCCCTTAATGTTCACTAAATAATGTACATATTGTTCAGCCACACCGAGTGTGCCGCTTGGCCTCGATAGCTGTTGTAATGTAACTCTGTTCAGCTAGCATCAATAAAGCGGTTGTTATTCTGTACCAAGATGTTGTGTGTTGCCAGAAGACATGGTCTCTGGGCTGGCAATGCATGGTAAACCGATCGCTCTGAGCCGGGGTGCCACAGCGCTCGCCAAGGGCGCGGGCGCAGCAATGTAGGAGAAAGTGCGGCGTGTGCGTGCGCGTGACGACCGACGGGCGTTGCAAGTGAGCGCTCGGGCGGCGGCCGTGCGCTGCGGCAGAGGTCTTCCCGGGCTCCATGAGAAGAAGACAAGGGAAGGTGGAGCGGGGGTGCGTGCGTGGGCGTTTCCGCCGCGCCCCTCCCCCTCATTTATAACAACAAGAGATGGTGGGGGTGCGGGATTCATGTCTACTACACAACTTTATCCTTGTAGACGTTGTTGGGCTTCAAAGTACATAGTTTTGTAGGAGAGCAACCAATTTCCCTCAAGTGGATGACCTATGGTTTATCAATCTATGGGAGGCGTAGGATGAAGATGGTCTCTCTCAAACAAACCTGCAACCAAATAACAAAGAGTCTCTTGTGACCCCAACACACGCAATACAATGGTAAATTGTATATGTGCACTAGTTCGGCGAAGAGATGGTGATACAAGTGCAATATGGATGGTAGAAATAGGTTTTTGTAATTTGAAAATATAAAACAACAAGGTAACTAGTAAAAAAAGAGCAAAAATGGTATTGCAATGCTTCGAAACAAGGCCTAGGGTTCATACTTTCACTAGTGCAAGTTCTCTCAACCATGATAACATTATTAGATCGTATAACAATCCCTCAACGTGCAACAAAGAGTCACTCCAAAGTCACTAATAGCGGAGAACAAACTAAGAGATTGTTGTAGGGTACGAAACCACCTCAAACTTATTCTTTCTGATTGATCTGTTGGGCTATTCCTATAAGTGTCACAAATAGCCCTAGAGTTCGTACTAAAATAACACCTTAAGACACACATCAACCAAAACCCTAATGTCACCTAGATACTCCAATGTCACCACAAGTATCCGTGGGTTTGATTATACGATATGCATCACACAATCTCAGATTCATCTATTCGAACAACACAAAGAACTTCAAAGAGTGCCCCAAAGTTTCTACCGTAGAGTCAAGACGAAAACATGTCCCAACCCCTATGCATAAGTTCACAAGGTCACAGTGTTGGGGATCGTAGCAGAAATTTAAAATTTTCTACGCATCGCCAAGATCAATCTATGGAGTAATCTAGCAACGAGGGGAAGGGGAGTGCATCTACATACCCTTGTAGATCGCTAAGCTGAAGCATTGCAAGAACGCGGATGAAGGAGTCGTACTCGTAGCGATTCAGATCGCGGTTGATTCCGATCTAAGCGCCGAACCACGGCGCTTCCGCGTTCAACACACGTGCAGCCCGGTGACGTCTCCTACGCCTTGATCCAGCAAGGGGAGAAGGAGAGGTTGGGGGAACACTCCGTCCAGCAGCAGCACGACGGCGTGGTGGTGGTGGAGGAGCGTGGGACTCCGGCAGGGCTTCGCCAAGCACTACGAGAGACGAGGAGGGAGAGGGGTAGGGCTGCGCCAAGAGAGAGATTGAATCGTGTGTTGGGCAGCCCCCATACCTCAAGTATATATAGGGGAGGGGAGGGGGCTGCGCCCCCTCTAGGGTTCCCACCCCAAGGGGTGCGGCAGCCCCTGATCCCATCTAGGGTAGCGGCCACAAGGGGGAGAGGGGGAGGCACACCTGGGGTGGGCCTTAGGGCCCATCTGCCCTAGGGTTTGCCCCCTCCCCTCTTGGAGGCGCCTTGGGCTTAGGTGGGAGGCGCCCCAGCCCACCTAGGGGCTGGTCCCTTCCCACTATTGGCCCATGTAGGCCTCCAAGGCCGGTGGCCCCTCCCGCTGGACCCCCGGACCCCTCCGGTGGTCCCGGTACACTACCGGTGGTGCCCGAAACACTTCTGGTGGCCAAAACCATACTTCCTATATATCAATCTTTACCTCCGGACCATTCCGGGACTCCTCGTGATGTCTGGATCTCATCCGGGACTCTGAACAGCATTCGGTAACCACGTACATACTTTCCCTATAAACCCTAGCGTCATCGAACCTTAAGTGTGTAGACCCTACGGGCTCGGGAGTCATGCAGACATGGCCGAGACAACTCTCCGGTCAATAAGCAACAGCGGGATCTGGATACCCATGTTGGCTCCCACATGCTCCACGATGATCTCATCGGATGAACCACGATGTCAAGGATTCAATCAATCCCGTATACAATTCCCTTTGTCTATCGGTACGATACTTGCCCGAGATTCAATCGTCGGTATCTCGATACCTTGTTCAATCTCGTTACCGGCAAGTCTCTTTACTCGTTCCGTAACACATCATCCCGTGATCAAATCCTTGATCACATTGTGCACATTATGATGATGTCCTACCGAGTGGGCCCAGAGATACCTCTCCGTTTACACGGAGTGACAAATCCCAGTCTCGATTCGTGCCAACCCAATAGACACTTTCGGAGATACCCGTAGTGCACCTTTATAGCCACCCAGTTACGTTGTGACGTTTGGCACACCCAAATAACTCCTACGGTATCCGGGAGTTGCACAATCTCATGGTCTAAGGAAATGATACTTGGCATTAGAAAAGCTTTAGCATACAAACTACATGATCTTGTGCTAGGCTTAGGATTGGGTCTTGTCCATCACATAATTCTCCTAATGATGTGATCCCGTTATCAACGACACCCAATGTCCATGGTCAGGAAACCGTAACCATCTATTGATCAACGAGCTAGTCAACTAGAGGCTTACTAGGGACATGGTGTTGTCTATGTATCCACACATGTATCTGAGTTTCCTATCAATACAATTCTAGCATGGATAATAAAGGATTATCATGAACAATGAAATATAATATAATAATAACTAATGTATTATTGCCTCTAGGGCATATTTCCAACAGTCTCCCACTTGCACTAGAGTCAATAATCTAGTTCACATCGCCATGTGATTAACACTCACAGGTCACATCGCCATGTGACCAACATCCAAAGAGTTTACTAGACTCAATAATCTAGTTCACATCACTATGTGATTAACACTCAATGAGTTCTGGGTTTGATTATGTTATGCTTGTGAGAGAGGTTGTAGTCAATGGGTCTGCAATATTCAGATCCCTATGTATTTCGCAAAACTTTATGTCATATCATAGATGCTGCTACCACGTTCCACTTGGAGCTATTCCAAATTGTTGCTCCATTATACTTATTCGGTATATCTACTCAGAGCTATCCGGATAGGTGTTAAGCTTGCATCGACGTAACTCTTTACGTCGAACTCTTCTTCACCTCCATATCCGAGAAACACTTCCTTATTCCTCTAAGGATAATTTTGACCGATATCTGGTGATCTACTCCTAGATCACCTTTGTACCCTCTTGCCAGACATGTGGTAAGGCACACATCTGGTGCGGTACTCAGCATGGCATACCGTATAGAGCCTATGACAAAAGCATAGGGGACGACCTTCGTCCTTCCTCTTTCTTCTGCCTGGTCAAGCTTTGAGTCTTACTCAACTTCACACCTTACAACTCAGGTAAGAACCCCTTCTTTGACCGATCTATTTTGAACCCCTTCAAAAACATGTCAAGGTGTGCGTTCTTTGAAAGTATCATCAGGCGTCTTGATCTATCTCTATAGATCTTGATGCCCAATCTGTAAGCAGCTTTATCCAGGTCTTCCTTTGAAAATTACTCTTCAAACAACCGTTTATGCTTTCCAGAAATTCTACATTATTTCGAACCAGCAATATGTCATCCACATATACTTATCAGAAATGTTGTAGTGCTCCCACTCACTTTCTTGTAAATACAAGTTTCTAGCAAACATTGTATAAACCTAAAAGCTTTGATCACTCCATCAAAGCATATATTCCGACTCTGAGATGCTTGCTCTAGTCCATAGAAGGATTGCTGGAGCCATCATACCTTTCAGCATCCTTAGGATCGACAAAACCTTTTATTGTATCACATACAACGTTTTCTTACGAAAACTGGTAAGAAAACTTGTTTTGACATCCATTTGTCAGATTTCATAATCGAAAAATACAGCTAATGCTAACATGATTCCGACGGACTTAAGCATCGCTACGGGTGAGAAATTCTCATCGTAGTCAACTCCTTGAACTTGTGAAAAGACTCTTTCCCACAAGTCGAGCTTCATAGACGGTAACATTACCGCCCACGTCCGTCTTCTTCTTAAAGATCCATTTATCTCAATGGCTTGCCAATCATCGGGCAAGTCTACCAAAGTCCATACTTTGTTCTGATACATGGATCCTATCTCGGATTTCATGGCTTCTAACCATTTGTTGGAATACGGGCCCACCATCACTTCTCCATAGCTTGTAGGTTCATTGTTGTCTAACAACATGATATCTAAGACAGGATTACCGTACCACTCAGGAGTAGTACATATCCTTGTCGACCTACGAGGTTCGATAGCAACTTGATCTGAAGCTTCATGATCACTATCATTAACTTCCTATTCTACAGACGTAGGCGCCACAGAAAACATCTTTCTGTGTTGCATCACTCTCTGGTTGAAGTAAAGGTTCGACAACCTCATCAAGTTCTATCTTCCTCCCACTCAATTCTTTCGAGAGAAACTCCTTCTCGAGAAAGGACCCGTTCTTAGCGACAAACAATTTGCCCTCGGATCTGAGATAGAAGGTATACCCAACTGTTACCTTTGGGTATCCTATGAAGATGTGTTTTTCTGGTTTTGGGTTCGAGCTTCTCCGGCTGAAGCCTTAAGCATCGCAGCCCCAAACATTAAGAAACGACAACTTTGGTTTCTTGCCAAACCATATTCATACGACATCGTCTCAACGGACTTAGATGGTGTCCTATCTAAAATGAATGCAGCTGTCTCTAACGCATATCCTCAAAATGAAAACGGTAGATCGGTAAGAGACATCATAGATCGCACCATAACTCATAAGGTTCGATTACGACGTCTGGACACACCATTACCCTGTGGTGTTCCAGGTGGCTTCAACTGTGAAACAATTCCACAATGTCTTAAGTGATTGCCAAACTCACAACTCAGAAAATGCCCTTCTGATAAGATCGTAGGAACATGATCTTCTTGTTATGATGATTCTTAACTTCACTCTGAAATCGCTTGAACTTTTCAAACATTTCATACTTGTGCTTTATTAAGTAAATATACCTATATCTACTCAAATCGTCAGTGAAGACGAGAAAATAGCGATATCCACCGCACGCTTCAATTCTCATTGGATCACATGCATCAGCACGTATGATTTCCAACAAGTCACTTGCCCGTTTCATTGTACCTGAAAACGGGGTCTTAGTCATCCTGCCCATGAGGCATGGCTCGCATGTGTCAAGCGATTCAAAATCAAGTGACTCCAAACATCCATCGACATGGAGTTCCTTCATGCATCTTACGCCAATATGACCTAAGCGGCAGTGCCACAAGAAAGTGGTACTATCATTATTAACTCTACATCTTTTGGCGTGAACATGCGTATTACCACGACCGAGATTCAATGAACCATTCACATAGGGTGCATGACCATGAAAGGTATTATTCATGTAAACAGAATAACCATTATTCTTAACTTAAAAATGAATAACCGTATTGCAATGAACATGATCTAATCATATTCATGCTCAACGTAGACACCTGATAACATTTATCTAGGTTCAATACTAATCCCGAAGGCAGATGGAGTGTGCGATGGTGATCTCATCAACTTTGGAAACACTTCCAACACACATCGTCACCTCGCCCTTAGCCAGTCTCCGTTTAGTCCGTAGCTTTTGCTTCAAGCCACCAATAATAGCAACTGAACCGGTATCCAATACCCAGGTGCTACCAGGAGTACTAGTGAGGTACACATTAATAACACGTATATACTTTGTTGAAGTTGCCAGCCTTCTTATCTACCATGCATTTGGGGTAATTCCGCTACCAGGGACTGTTCCCCTTACAATAGAAGCACTTAGTCTCGGGTTTGGGTTCAACCTTGGGTTCCTTTACTGGAGCGGCAACTGGTTTGCCATCCATGAAGTTTCCCTTCTACCCTTTTCCTTCTTGAAACCAGTGGTCTTGTTAAACCGTCAACACTTGGTGCTCCTTCTTGATTTCTACCTTTTGCGGTCTTAAGCACCGCGAATAGCTCCAAGATCAACTCCATCCCTTGCATGTCATAGTTCATCACGAAGATCTAGTAGCTTAGTGATAGTGACTAGAGAACTCTATCAATCACTGGCTTATCTGGAAGTTTAACTCCCACTTGATTCAAGTGATTGTAGCACCCAGACATTCTGAGCACATGCTCACTAGCTGAGCTATTCTCCTCCATCTTGTAGGCAAAGAACTTGTCAGAGGTCTCATACCTCTCAATACGGGCATGAGCCTAAAATCCCAATTTTAGCTCTTGGAACATCTCATATGTTCTATGGCGTTCAAAACATCATTGGAATCCCGATTCTAAGCCGTAAAGTATGGTGCACTAAACTATCAAGTAGTCATCAGGATATGTCTGTCAGGTGTTCACAACATGCACAGACGATGTTGTAGGGGTTTGCACATCGAGCAGTGCATCAAAGACGTAAGCCTTCTGTGTAGTAGTGAGGACACTCCTCGGACTACGGACCCAGTCCGCATCATTGCTTACAATATCTTTCAACTTGGTCTTTCTCTAGGAATGTATTGAAACAGGGAGCTACAACGTGAGCTATTTATCTACAACATATTTGCAAAGACAATTTAGACTATGTTCATGATAATTAAGTTCATCTAATCAAATTATTTAATGAACTCCCACTCAGATAGACATCCCTCTAGTCATCTAAGTGAAAGATGATCCGAGTCAACTAGGCCGTGTCTGATCATCATGTGAGACGGACTAGTCAACATCGGTGAACATCTTCATGTTGATCGTATCTTCTATACGACTCATGCTCGACCTTTCGGTCTTCCATGTTCCGAGGCCATGTCTGTACATGCTAGGCTCGTCAAGTCAACCTAAGTGTATCGCATGTGTTCCGAGGCCATGTCTGTACATGCTAGGCTCGTCAACACCCGTTGTATTCGAACGTTAGAATCTATCACACCTGATCATCACGTGGTGCTTCGAAACAACGAACCTTCGCAACGGTGCACAGTTAGGGGGAACACTTTTCTTGAAATTTTAGTGAGGGATCATCTTATTTAAGATACCGTCATTCTAAGCAAATAAGATGTAAAACATGATAAACATCACATGCAATCAAATAGTGATATGATATGGCCAATATCGTTTTGCTCCTTTTGATCTCCATCTTCGGGGCTCCATGATCATCGTTGTCACCGGCATGACACCATGATCTCCATCATCATGATCTCCATCATCGTGTCTTCTTGAAGTTGTCTCGTCATCTATTACTTCTACTACTATGGCTAACGCTTTAGCAATAAAGTAAAGTAATTACATGACGTTTATGTTGACACGCAGGTCATAAATAAATTAAGACAACTCCTATGGCTCCTGCCGGTTGTCATACTCATCGACATGCAAGTCGTGATTCCTATTACAAGAACATGATCAATCTCATACATCACATATATCATTCATCACATCCTTTTGGCCATATCACATCACACGGCACATGCTGCAAAAACAAGTTAGACGTCCTTTAATTGTTGTTGCAAGTTTTTACGTGGCTGCTATAGGTTTCTAGCAAGAACGTTTCTTACCTACGCCAAAACCACAACGTGATATGCCAATTTCTATTTACCCTTCATAAGGACCCTTTTCATCGAATCTGATCCGACTAAAGTGGGAGACAGACACCCGCTAGCCACCTTATGCAACTAGTGCATGTCAGTCGGTGGAACCAGTCTCACGTAGGCATACGTGTAAGGTCGGTCCGGGCTGCTTCATCCCACGATGCCGCCGAATCAAGATAAGACTAGTAACGGCAAGTAAATTGACAATATCGACACCCACAACTGCTTTGTGTTCTACTCATGCATAGAAACTACGCATAGACCTAGCTCATGATGCCACTGTTGGGGATCGTAGCAGAAATTTAAAATTTTCTATGCATCGCCAAGATCAATCTATGGAGTAATCTAGCAACGAGGGGAAGGGGAGTGCATCTACATACCCTTGTAGATCGCTAAGCGGAAGCGTTGCAAGAACGCGGATGAAGGATTCGTACTCGTAGCGATTCAGATCGCGGTTGATTCCGATCTAAGCGCCGAACCACGGCGCCTCCGTGTTCAACACACGTGCAGCCCGGTGACATCTCCTACGCCTTGATCCAGCAAGGGGAGAAGGAGAGGTTGGGGAAGACTCCGTCCAGCAGCAGCACGACGGCGTGGTGGTGGTGGAGGAGCGCGGGACTCCAGCAGGGCTTCGCCAAGCACTACGAGAGACGAGGAGGGAGAGGGGTAGGGCTGTGCCAAGAGAGAGATCGAATCGTGTGTTGGGCAGCCCCCATACCTCAAGTATATATAGGGGGAGGGGAGGGGGCTGCGCCCCCTCTAGGGTTCCCACCCCAAGGGGTGCGGCAGCCCCTGATCCCATCTAGGGTGGCAGCCACAAGGGGGAGAGGGGGAGGCGCACCTGGGGTGGGCCTTAGGGCCCATCTGCCCTAGGGTTTGCCCCCCTCCCCTCTTGGAGGCGCATTGGGCTTTGGTGGGAGGCGCCCCAGCCCACCTAGGGGCTGGTCCCTTCCCACTATTGGCCCATGTAGGCCTCCAGGGCCGGTGGCCCCGGCCCTCCCGGTGGACCCCCGGACCCCTCCGGTGGTCCCGGTACACTACCGGTGGTGCCCGGAACACTTCCGGTGGCCAAAACCATACTTCCTATATATCAATCTTTACCTCCGGACCATTCCGGAACTCCTCGTGATGTCCGGGATCTCATTCGGGACTCCGAACAACATTTGGTAACCGCGTACATACTTTCCCTATAAACCCTAGCGTCATCGAACCTTAAGTGTGTAGACCCTACGGGCTCGGGAGTCATGCAGATATGGCCGAGACAACTCTCCGGTCAATAAACAACAGCGGGATCTAGATACCCATGTTGGCTCCCACATGCTCCATGATGATCTCATCGTATGAACCACGATGTCAAGGATTCAATCAATCCCGTATACAATTCCCTTTGTCTATCGGTACGATACTTGCCCGAGATTCGATCGTCGGTATCCCGATACCTTGTTCAATCTCGTTACCGGCAAGTCTCTTTACTTGTTCCATAACACGTCATCCCGTGATCAAATCCTTGATCACATTGTGCACATTATGATGATGTCCTACCGAGTGGGCCCAGAGATACCTCTCCGTTTACACAGAGTGACAAATCCCAGTCTCGATTCGTGCCAACCCAACAGACACTTTCGGAGATACCCGTAGTGCACCTTTATAGCCACCCAGTTACATTGTGATGTTTGGCACACCCAAAGCACTCCTACGGTATCTGGGAGTTGCACAATCTCATGGTCTAAGGAAATGATACTTGGCATTAGAAAAGCTTTAGCGTATGAACTACACGATCTTGTGCTAGGCTTAGGATTGGGTCTTGTCCATCACATCATTCTCCTAATGATGTGATCCCGTTATCAACGACATCCAATGTCCATGGTCAGGAAACCGTAACCATCTATTGATCAACGAGCTAGTCAACTAGAGGCTTACTAGGGACATGGTGTTGTCTATGTATCCACACATGTATCTGAGTTTCCTATCAATACAATTCTAGCATGGATAATAAATATTATCATGAACAATGAAATATAATATAATAACTAATTTATTATTGCCTCTAGGGCATATTTCCAACACACAGAATCGGCAAGTTGATCACCAAAACATACATCAAGTAGATCACGTGAATATCCCATTGTCACCACAGATAAGCACATGCAAGACATACATCAAGTGTTCTCAAATCCCTAAAGACTCAATCCGATAAGATAACTTCAAAGGGAAAACTCAATCCATTGCAAGAAGGTAGTGGGGGAGAAACATCAAAAGATCCAACTATAATAGCAAAGCTCGTGGTACATCAAGTTCGTGCCATATCAAGAACACGAGAGAGAGAGAGAGATCAAACACATAGCTACTGGTACATACCCTCAGCCCCGAGGGTGAACTAGTCCCTCCTCGTCATGGAGAGCACTGGGATGATGAAGATGGCCACCGGTGATGATTTCCCCCTCCGGCAGGGTGCCGGAACAGGGTCCCGATTGGTTTTTGGTGGCTGCAGAGGCTTGCGGCGGCAAAACTCCCGATCTAGGTTTTGTTCTGGAGGTTTGGGGATATATAAGAGGTGTTGGCGTCGAGAGCAAGTCAGGGGGGTCCACGAGTCAACTACAAGGTCGGAGGGCGTGCCCTAGGGGGGTGGGGGCACCCTCCACCCTTGTGGATGACTCGTAACTCTTCTGGCCCAACTCCGGTACTCCGTGGGCTTCTTTTGGTCCAACAACAATCGTCGTAAAGTTTCAGGTCAATTGGACTCCGTTTGATATTCCTTTCCCGTGAAACTCAAAAACAAGGAAAAAACAGAAACTAGCACTTGGCTCTAGGTTAGTAGGTTAGTCCCAAAAATCATATAAAATAGCATATAAATGCATATAAAACATCCAAGATAGATAATATAATAGCATGTAATAATAAAAAATTACAGATACGTTGGAGACGTATCAAGCATCCCCAAGCTTAATTCATGCTCGTCCTCGAGTAGGTAAATGATAAAAACAAATTTTTTGATGTGGAATGCTACCTAACATATTTATCCATGCAATCTTCTTTATTGTGGAAAGAATATTAAGATCCATAAGATTCAAAGCAAAAGTTTAATATTGACATAAAAACAATAATAATTCAAGCATACTAACAAGGCAATCATGTCTTCTCAAAATAACATGGCCAAAGAAAGTTATCCCTACAAAATCATATAGTATGGCTATGCTCCATCTTCATCACACAAAATATTCAAATCATGCACAACCCCGATGACAAGCCATGCAATTGTTTCATACTTTTGATGTTCTCAAACTTTTTCAACTTTCACGCAATACATGAGCGTGACCCATGGACATAGCACTATAGGTGGAATAGATGGTGGTTGTGGAGAAGACAAAAAGAAGGAGATAGTCTCACATCAACTAGGCTTATCAATGGGCTATGGAGATGCCCATCAATAGATATCAATGTGAGTGAGTTGGGATTGCCATGCAACAGATGCACTAGAGCAATAAGTGTATGAAAGCTCAAAATGAAACTAAGTGGGTGTGCATCCAACTTGCTTGCTCATGAAGACCTAGGGCATTTGAGGAAGCCCATCGTTGGAATATACAAGCCAAGTTCTATAATGAAAAATTCCCACTAGTATATGAAAATGACAACATAGGAGACTCTCTATCATGAAGATCATGGTGCTACTTTGAAGCACAAGTGTGGAAAAAGGACAATAACATTGCCCTGATGACCCACAAGTGTAGGGGATCTATCGTAGCCTTTTCAATAAGTAAGAGTGTCGAACCCAACGAGGAGCAGAAGGAAATGATAAGCAGTTTTCAGTAAGGTATTCTCTGTAAGCACTGAAATTATCGGTAACAGATAGTTTTGTGATAAGGTAATTTGTAACAAGTAACAAGTAATGCAAGTAAATAAGGTGCAGCAAGATGGCCCAATCCTTTTTGTAGCAAAGGACAAGCCTAGACAAACTCTTATATAAAGTAATGCGCTCCCGAGGACACATGGGAATTATCGTCAAGCTAGTTTTCATGACACTCATATGATTCGCGTTTGGTACTTTGATAATTTGATATGTGGGTGGACCGGTGCTTGGGTACTATCCTTCCTTGGACAAGCATCCCACTTATGATTAACCCCTATTGCAAGCATCCACAACTACAACAGAAGTATTAAGGTAAACCTAACCATAGCATGAAACATATGGATCCAAATCAGCCCCTTACGAAGCAACGCATAAACTAGGGTTTAAGCTTCTGTCACTCTAGCAACCCATCATCTACTTATTACCTCCCAATGCCTTCCTCTAGGCACAAACAATGGTGAAGTGTCATGTAGTCGACGTTCACATGACACCACTAGAGGAGAGACAACATACATCTCATCAAAATATCAAACGAATACCAAATTCACATGACTACTTATAGCAAGACTTCTCCGGAACAAACGGAACTACTCACAAATCATATTCATATTCATAATCAGAGGGGTATTAATATGCATAATGGATCTGAACATATGATCTTCCACCAAGTAAACCAACTAGCATCAACTACAAGGAGTAATCAACACTACTAGCAACCCACAGGTACCAATCTGAGGTTTTGAGACAAAGATTGGATACAAGAGATGAACTAGGGTTTGAGATGAGATTGTGCTGGTGAAGATGTTGATGGAGATTGACCCCCTCCCGATGAGAGGACCGTTGGTGATGATTTCCCCCTCCCGGAGGGAAGTTTCCCCGGCAGAACAGCTCCGCTGGAGCCCTAGACTGGTTCCGCCTCGTGGCGGCGGAGTTTCTTCCCGAAAGCTCGCTTATGATTTTTTTCCTCGAAGAAAGACTCCATATAGCCAAAGATGGGCATAAGAGGGCTGCCAGGGGGCCCATGAGGCAGGGGGCGCGCCCAGGGGGTAGGGCGCACCCCCGACCCTCGTGGATAGTAGGTGGCCCCCCTCTGGTACTTCTTTCGCCCAATATTTTTTATATATTCCGAAACATGCTCCCTTGAAGTTTCAGGACTTTTGGAGTTGTGCAGATTAGGTCTCTAATATTTGCTCCTCTTTCAGCCCAGAATTCCAGCTGCCAGCATTCCCCCTCTTCATGTAAACCTTGTAAAATAAGAGAGAATAGGCATAAGTATTGTGACATAATGTGTAATAACAGCCCATAATGCAATAAATATTGATATAAAAGCATGATGAAAAATGGACATATCAACTCCCCTAAGCTTAGACCTCGCTTGTCCTTAAGCGAAAGCCGAAATCAAAAAATATGTCCACATGTTTAGAGATAGAGGTGTCTATAAAATAAAATACGGACATGAGGGCATCATGATCATTCCTAGAACAACAACATATATATATATACATATATATATATATATTGTAATATGATATCTTATGCTAAAGTAACAATTCAATCACAATTTCAAGTATGAATCAGAAACTTCATTGAGAACCAACAGACTCGAATCTCAGTCATTGAGGCAATTGCAATTTATCATAACATCAGAAAGAGTTAGTAAGAGCTTTTCAGCAAGTCCACATACTCAACCATCATTTAGTCTTTGACAATTGCTAACACTCGCGTGATAGTTGTTGTTATGAAGTTTTAATCGGACACAGAGAAAGATAAGGGCTTATAGTTTTGCCTCCCAACCTTTTACCTCAAGGGTAATGTCAACAATAATAGTTCATGAAAAGTCACATCCAATTAGCTATATATATATCAGGATCTTTCCAACACATTGTGCTTGCCAAAGGATAAAATGTAAAAAGGAAAGGTGAAGATCACCGTGACTCTTATATGAAGTATAAGACAAGAATAAAAGATAGGCCCTTTGCAGAGGGAAGCAGAGGTTTTCACGTGCTTTTATGGTTGGATGCACGAAGTCTTAATGTAAAAGAACGTCACTTTATATTGCCACTTGTGATATGGACCTTTATTATACAGTCTGTCGCTTTTATTTCTTCCACATCACAAGATCGTATAAAGCTTATTTTCTCCGCACTAATAAATTATACATATTTAGAGAGCAATTTTTGTTGCTTGCAACGAAGACAACTTACTTGAAGGATCTTACTCAATCCATAGGTAGATATGGTGGACTCTCATGGAAAAACTAGGTTTAAGGATATTTGGAAGCACAAGTAGTATCTCTACTTGGTGCATAGAATTTGACTAGCATGAGAGGGAAAGGCAAGCTCAACATGTTGGATGATCCATGACAATATAATTTATTTCAGATGTAAGAAAACATAACCCATTGCGTTGTCTTCCTTGTCCAACCTCAACTCTTTAGCATGTCATATTTTAATGAGTGCTCACAATCATAAAAGATGTCCAAGATAGTATATTTATATGTGAAAACCTCTCTTTCTTTATTACTTACTATTAATTGCAACGATGACCAAAACTATGCTTGTCAACTCTCAACAATTTTTATTCATCATACTCTTTACAAGTGAAGTCATTACTCTCCATAAGACCCATATGATCTCTTTATTTATTTTTTTATTTCTTCTCTTTTATTTTATTCCCTCAAGATCATAGTAAGATAATCAAGCCCTTGACTCAACACTAATCTTTATTATGTATAGCTCACAGACTCGATTACATAGAAGGATCATAAAGCAAAACTAAAGAACTAGATCATACTAAAACTTTATTCTACTAGATCAAGGAATTACCAAAAGGATCGAACTAAGAAAAACGGTCAAGATAAAAGTGTGATGGTGATACAATACCGGGGCACTTCCCCAGGCTTGGCAGTTGCCAAGGGGAGTGCCAATACCCATGTGTTTATGTCTCCTTCCTAGGAGGTGGCAATGATGGAGTTGTTGATGACGTGTGCTTCTTCCTTAATTTGCGCTTGAGGATAGAATTTTGATCCCTTAGGTCCTCGATCTCCCGCTCAAGGCTTAATACCTTTTTTGCATAGTTCTTGTTTGTTCTCCTACAAGAGACGAAAAGGGATAAACTCGATCTTAGGTTTCTTTGCTCTATTCGGGAGGCTTGACTTTTTGAACACCACATGCATGTCCCCAGGTTGAGGTAATGGGACTTCATCTTCATCTAAGCTCGTCTCCTCCTTTCCCCTAGGCTCATAGTCTAATTGTGGAAACCATAAAGAGAACAGCTGCAGATCAGAAGAGGAGTTGTGGGTATGCCCCACAGATGCAGGAGCTAATCAACTCAAAGATGGGCACTGACAGATATCTCTTGGACAAGAACCACATGCCCATCTACCCAGACTTTGAGGACAACACTTTGGTGATGGATGAAAATGAACCATCTTCTGTGCAAGCACAAGCAAAGAGGGAGAAGGCAAGGGCTGAAAAGGCTGCAAAGATGCCAACCACTGAAGAGGCATCTCAGTATCTTCTGAAGAGCAAGCAAGATCAGCTTGGCTAATTGGCTACCCTGACTCAAAACCAGGAGAGCTTGGAGAGGATGATGGAGCAGAAGTTCTATGACTTAGATGTGAAGGTCACTGAGATCCAGCCCGTTGTTGAGCAACTTCGGGATGAAGTGCAGGAGAAGAAAGGCAAGTCTACCACTGATGCTTTTGCTAGAGTGCCCAGAGGACAAAGATCTGCTGCAGTGCCTGTGACAGACACCAGAGCAACTTCATCTGCACCAGCTACAGCTTCAGTGCCACCAGCTCTAGCACCTACTCCACCAGCTCCATCTACATCAACTGATGCCTTGTTCCTTGGCGTGCTATCTACACCACCACCTGAAGGCCAAGCCTGAGAGTCGATCTAGCACTATGCATTTTTTATGAACTTTTTGGTAACTTGTTGCCAAAGGGGGAGAAAATGTATAGATCATAGGCTTCGAGAGAGAGTGTTGCTTTTTGCTCTCTCTTTTTGTTTGGTGGTTAAACTTTGTTTCCTTGCTTGTTTGAGATACTTTATGCTTTTGTGTGATACTTGGATGATCATGTGTTTGATCATATGCTACCTTAATGCTTGTTGGATGACATTATCCTTTTATATCCCCATATATGATCATTCACTTTGCTTGGTGATGAGTGCATGTATTTCATTATTATCATTTTCAGTGCTCCACCAAGATGTATGTGACGTGGAAGAGTAACCCATGTTCCTAACTCATTGTGCATTTACAGTCCAAAGCAAATCTTAAACTATGCACAAATTTAGGGGGAGCTCTTGGTTTTCACATACTTCTCAAAGCGACAATGTTGTTCATTCTTATTATCATTTGTCGAAGCTTTGATCTATATGCTGTCATCAATTACCAAAAATGGGGAGATTTAAAGTGCAACTATCCCTAGGTGGTTTTGGTAATTCCTAACAACATATAGCTCATTGAGCTAATGCTATTTCAAGATTAATATCTCAGGAAAGATCAATGTTTGGCATGTCATGGATGAGAAAAGTGGACCCCTCAAAATGCTAAGAACAAAGGATTGGCTCAAGCTCAAAGCTCAAGACTCTACATTTTCTATTTTAGTGATCCAAGATCACATTGAGTCTATAGGAAAAGCCAATACTATCAAGGAGGGATGAGGTGTTGCTTAATGAAGCTCTTGCTCAAAATGCTTAGTGATATGCTCCAAAACCCTCAACTACTTTCTCACATCCACATATGACCTAAAACAAAATTCAAACTCGGCCCCACCGATTCTTTCTATCCGGCGCCACCGAGTTCAAATGTCATAGCCACTGCCACAAACCCTAGGCAAATCGGTCTCACCGATAGGGATCTCGGTCTCACCGAGATGGGATTGTAATCTCTCTGTTTCCCTTCGTAACATTTCGGTCTTACCAAGATGAGCGATCGGTCCCACCGAGATTGCAATGTAAACTCACTGTTTTCCCTTCGTAACGTTTCGGTCTCACCGAAATGAGCGATCGGTCCCACTGAGTTTACCTGACCAACTCTCTGGTTAGCTTATCACCAAAATCGGTCTCACCGAGTTTGTGTAATCGGTCTCACCGAGATTACGTTATGCCCTAACCCTAACCATATCGGTCCTACCGAGTTGCATGTTGGTCCCACCGAAAACCCTAACGGTCACTAGCTTTGCTGAATCGGTCCGACCGAGTTTATCAATCCGGTCCCACCGAGATTGGCAATTTGTGTGTAACGGTTAGATTTTGTGTGGAGGCTATATATACCCCTCCACCACATCTTCATTCATGGAGAGAGCCATCAGAACAAACCTACACTTCCAACTTACTTTTTCTGAGAGAGAACTACCTACACTTGTGTTGAGGCCAAGATATGCCATTCTTACCATATGAATCTTGATCTGTAGCCTTCCCCAAGTTGCTTTCCACTCAAATCATCTTTCCACCAAATCCATATCCTGTGAGAGAGAGAGTTGAGTGTTGGGGAGACTATCATTTGACGCACAAGAGCAAGGAGTTCATCATCAACACACCATTGGTTACTTCTTGGAGAGTGGTGTCTCCTAGATTGGCTAGGTGTCACTTGGGTGCCTCCGACAAGATTGTGGAGTTGAACCAAGGAGTTTGCAAGGGCAAGGAGATCTCCTACTTTGTGAAGATCTACCGCTAGTGAGGCAAGTCCTTCGTGGGTGACGACTATGGTGGGATAGACAAGCTTGCTTCTTCGTGGACCCTTCGTGGGTGGAGCCCTCCGTGGACTCGCGCAACCATTACCCTTCGTGGGTTGAAGTCTCCATCAACGTGGATGTACGATAGCACCACCTATCGGAACCACGACAAAAACATATGTGTGTCCTATTGCGTTTGAATCCTCCAAACCCTTCCCTTTACATTCTTGCAAGTTGCATGCTTTACTTTCCGCTGCTCATATACTCTTTGCATGCTTTCTTGAATTGTGTGAAGATTTCTTGACTTGTCCAAAGTAGCTAAAATCTTCCAAGAACTAAAATTGGGGAAAGGATAAGTTTTTATTTGGTCAAGTAGTCTAATCACCCCCCTCTAGACATACTTTCGATCCTACAAGTGGTATCAGAGCTTTGGTCTCAATTTGCCTTGATTTTCAAAGCTTTTGGAAGTCATAGCCTTGGTTTCACAACCTAGGAGAGTATGGCGTCTAGCGAGGGAAACTACCACCGTAGAGGTCCTTAGTTTGATGCTACTAATTTTGCTAGTTGGAAGCATAAGATGAAAATGCATATTCTTGGACATAACCCCGCCATATGGGCTATTGTGTGTATTGGCTTGCAAGGTGAATTCTTTGACGGGAGAGAACCGAACTGTGAAGCTACCACGGAAGAGTTGAAGATGCTGCAATACAATGCTCAAGCTTGTGATATCCTCTTCAACGGATTGTGCCCCGAAGAATTCAACAAAATCAGCCATCTTGAGAATGCAAAGGAAATTTGGGATACTTTGATTGATATGCATGAAGGTACCGACTCCGTCAAGGAATCCAAGTTGGATGTGCTTCAAAGTCAACTTGACAAGTTCAAAATGAAGGATGGTGAAGGTGTCGCTGAAATGTACTCTAGGCTTGCTCTTATCACAAATGAGATCGCCGACTTAGGAAGTGAAGAGATGACCGACAAATTCATCATCAAGAAGATCCTAAGAGCTTTGGATGGAAAATATGATACCATATGCACATTGATCCAAATGATGCCCAATTACAAAGATCTCAAGCCAACGGAAGTCATTGGAAGAACTGTTGCTCATGAGATGTCACTCAAGGATAAGGAGGAGCTCCATAACATGTCAAGTGGTGCTTACAAAGCCTCATGTGAAGCTCCCACATCATCAAGTGAGAAACAAACCTTCAATGAAGAATTGAGCCTAATGGTGAAGAACTTCAACAAGTTCTACAAGAGTAGAAGCAAAGAGAGAAGTTCCAAGTCAAGGTCCTACAATGACAAAAGATCTTCTAGTCGAGAGCGAAATTACTACAATTGTGGTAGACCCGGACACTATTCCAATGAGTGTACGACACCCTACAAAAGAAGAGAAGATTCTCCAAAAAGAAGAAGTAGAAGAGAAGAATCACCATCAAGAGAGAGAAGGAGTAGAGATGATCGTTATGAACGAAGAACATCCCGGAGAAACAAAGATTCAGAAAGGAAGGACAAGTCATCAAGGAGCTACACAAAACGAAGACATCAAGCTCATGTTGGTGAATGGGTATCTGGCTCCGACTCCGACAATCACTCCAACTCCGAATATACTCAAGATGAAGGTGTTGCCGGTCTAGCACTTATGTCAACCAACTCCTATGACATATTTGATTCACCAAATGAAGGACTTGGAATATGCTTCATGGCTAAAGGCCCAAAGGTATCACACCCCGAGTATGTTGATTTCAATAGTGATGAAGATGACTTGTTAGGTGATGATGATTTACTTGTTGACTACTCTAGTGATGAATACTATGATGAAACATCAATTAATCATCCTAATCAAGATAAAACGAATGACAACTATAAGGAGAAGATTGAGTTTCTAAATAAAGAACTAAACACTCTTAAGTTAGCTCATGAAACTATCTTAGGAGATCATCGAGAACTTTTAAGGACTCATGAGAAATTATGTTTTGAAAAGCTCAACCTTGAGAAAGAACATGAGTTCTTAAAGGCAATCAATGATGATCTTTGCAAGAAAATTTCTTCTTACATTGCCAAGCGTTTACTCTTATCCACTTACATGCCTCAAGTCAAGTCTAGTAACAAGAACAAGAAAGATTCTTCCTCTAGTAGTGACTATAATCATGTTAAATCTAATGCTGTTGCTTCTAGTAGTTCTCTTGATTCCACTAATGATTCTCTTAGCCAAGTTACACTTGAGCAAGAAAATAGCTTATTGAAGGGAATTATAGAGAAAGGTGTTTACAAGAGCCTTGCCGGGAGTAAGCAATTCGAGGAAATTGTACACAAGCAAGGAAGGCACCGGAAGAACCAAGGTGTTGGTTTTGAACGAAAGTTCAATGCCAATGGAGTTGAGTGGGAAGAAGATCAATATCCCAAGACGAAGTTTGTTCCTCAACAAGAGAAGTATGATCCTACTTCCTTCAAGGGGACACAAGCTCAAGATGATCTTCCACCACAAGACCACAAGCAAAAAGGCAAGAATAAGCTTCAAGAGGAAATTGATGCTTTTGAAGAAGCACCCAAGGCCTTGGTCAAGTGGGTTCCCAAGACTACATCAAGTTCTACTTCATCAAGTATGACTACAACTCCAAGGATTCCCATCAAGATGATGTGGATCCCGAAGAATAAGAACTAGAGAGTTCTTGAGGGTGACTCCGCCAACATACCTCACTCTTATCATTTTGGCAAGAACAAGTGCAATCAACTTCCACATCTTGCACTAGTTCAAGGAGTCACAAACCCTCTTGTTGGTAAGACAAGGGACAAGGTAACCTAATGCTTTCATAGACATCATCTTGTGTGTGCATCACTCTACGTCTTTGGACATCCTTGTTTGTTCCTTGTGGGACTAACCCATGTAGGTATTGAAAGTGCAACTCACTCCAAAGGATTGCTCCAAATGATCTACATCAACATTGAGCATCCACATCTTCAACAGCTACATGAAGTCATCATCGACAAAACCCAAGGTTAATCATCCCTCTTAGGGGGGATCTCACATCTAGGGGAGCTTTACTCTAAAATTGAGCTAAAGCAACTCTAATGGTGTGAGCACAACAACGCTTTATGTAAAAATGGTAACCCCATTTATGCTTAAATGATGAGTATGACCTATGATCAAATGTTCTCATTTGACTCCTAAGTCAATATACTCATATATAGATGACCTAGTCATCGCCAATTGCTTGGTAGATGCTAGAATTGGTTGTGCATGTTTTGCCACATATTTCATTTGCCATTTTATTGTGTGAGCATGTTGGTTGCATAATTTACTCATTCGAGGACATCCACTTGTTGTTTTGATTGTTTGGTTCCTTTTTCTTTTGCCAAGTGGATGGACAAGAATGCCTAAGAACCTTCTCTAGCTATCTATGCTTTTCTCGTCTCAAACTCTATTCATGCTACATCACAAAGTTTGATCAAGTCAGATTCGAACCACTCTGTGTGAGGAGCACTCGGAGTCCCCGATTCGTCATAGACTTAAAAATCCAAAACTTCTTTGTGCGTCTCGGTCTGACTGATTCATCCATTTCGGTCATACCGAGATCACTAAGTCGATCTAGGTTTTCAATCTCGGTGCAACCGATTTGAACTTTTCGGTCACACCGAGTTTCAGTAACTGCTTGAAGTTATGAATCTCGGTGCCACCGAGTTGTTCCACTCAGCCACACCGATAGAGTCAGGCTATATATATCCGCGGACCAAAATTTGGAAAAATTTCCGAACCCCTTCGCCCGCGCTCAGCTTGCTCTGCCTCCCTGGGTCTCTGGATCGTCCTCCTCATCGCCAGCTGCCTCCCACCGCTGGTTTCCGCCGCTGTCAACGGGAATCGTCTCCGCCATTGCCGCCGTAGCAAGTCCATCGCCGCACTTAGGGTATGGACTTGATCCTTGTGATATTCCCCCTCCAATTCTTAGCACATTGTTTTGCCATGTATCTTGCCACGATTGAGATCACTCTATCCAGCAAAATCACTCCATAGTTTAGTTGTGGATTGAAAATTTAGGGTTAGGTTTCCGCCGAAATCATATCGGACCAACCGAGTTGTTGAAATCGGTTCACCGATTTGGCTAAGGCCATTGCACATGTGATTCTCACTCTGACCGAGAATTGCAAATCGGTGTGACCAAGTTCAATACTTTGTGAAACCCTAGCAGTCTCGGTGCCACCGAACTGTGACTCGGTCTGACCGAGTTCACTAGTTTAGGTTCCAAAAGCTGCTTCGGTATCACCGAGTTTTCAAATCGGTAGATCCGAAATGCTTTCTGTGGAAAACTAAAACTAAGTTTTTAACTCATTCTTTTGCAAAAACCTCTGTACTTTGTGATGCTTATCCAATCTACCTCATCTATAATCTATTCACAGGGTCTGCTGTCAGTGTTTGCATCATGTCAGATCAGAGTGACAGACAGAACAAGTCTGAGGAGCAAGTGAATGTGAGTGAGGGCACTAGTCCCTCTAGCAGCTTTGATGAAGGAAGCAGAAGTACACCCAGCAACTTGCCTAAGGCAGCCACTAGGACTAGAAAGAAGAAAACCTCAGATTCCAAGGATGAGGACTATGTGGCTATTGAGGAAGAGGCCACCTCAAAGAGGAAAGTCCTGAAAAAGGAATATGGCACAGCTACTGCCACTAAGCCAGGAATGAAGCAAAAGGTTCTTGCCAATAGAATTCCCATGTCAAAAGCCAAAACCCAAGAGGAGCACCAAGAACATCCCCGTTGAGGAGAAGAACAAGGCCCCGGTGCCTCAAGCTGCTGAAGAAGATGATGATTCTGTTGTTTTGAGGAAGTTGAAGCCCAAAATTCCAGATCACAATGATGCTCACCCAGTTGCATAGAACATGAAAATCAGGAAGGATTCAGGTTTAAGGCTATGGAGAGAGTCTGATCCATATGCCACCAGGAGAAGGACTGTTGTGGACTACATGTTCCATACAAAGGAACAACATGACTTCTATGAGACTATCTTACTTGACAAGAAGCCCATAGTGTGTGACATGAGATGGGTCGATTGGAAATTCATTGAGGAAAATGAGGATCACTTCCCTGGTGTGTATGACAGCTTCAAGGCATGTGGAGTCAATGAGTTTGTGGCTCAGAAGCTCACAAAGTGGAATGACGAGCTCATTATGCAGTTCTACTCCACAGCTCATTTTTACCCAGACGGAAGGATTGTCTGGATGTCTGAAGGTACCAGATACCAGTCAACGGTTGCAGAATGGGAAAAATTGATGAATGCTCCTGAGGAGAGTGAAGATGACTTGGATGTCTATGCCAAGAAGAAGAAGGATCACAACACCATGGCACATATGTACAAAGAGATCCCAGATGCTGCTCTTGAGACACACAAGTTTGGATCAGTACATTATCTTCTGTCATGCTTGCCAACAATCAACTGGATCCTCAGGCACACTCTCTTGCCAAAGTCAGGTGATCACAAGATGATCAGAGGCCATGCAATTAACTTCCTTCACATATTTGACGTTCCTCAAAAGTTCAAGGTCATGAGCCTAATTGTGGAAACCATAAAGAGAACAGCTGCAGATCAGAAGAGGAGTTGTGGGTATGCCCCACACATCCAGGAGCTAATAAACTCCAAGATGGGCACTGACACATATCTCTTGGACAAGGAACACATGCCCATCTACCCAGACTTTCAGGACAACACTGTGGTGATGGATGAAAATGAACCATCTTCTATGCAAGCAAAAGCAAAGAGGGAGAAGGCAAGGGCTGAAAAGGCTGCAAAGATGCCAACCACTGAAGAGGCATCTCAGTATCTTCTGAAGAGCAAGCAAGATCAGCTTGGCTACTTGATTGCCTCCATTCTGAGGATTTAGAAGGGATTGGCTACCCTGACTCAAAACCAAGAGAGCTTGGAGAGGATCAGGGAGCAGAAGTTCTATGACTTAGATGTGAAGGTCACTGAGATCCAGTCCGTTGTTGAGCAACTTCAGGATGAAGTGCAGGAGAAGAAAGGCAAGTCTACCACTGATGCTTTTGCTAGAGTGCCCAGAGGACAAAGATCTGCTGCACTGCCTGTCACAGACACCAGAGCAACTTCATCTGCACCAGCTACAGCTTCAGTGCCACCAGCTCCAGCACCTACTCCACCAGCTCCATCTACATCAACTGATGCCTTCATCCTTGGCGTGCTATCTACACCACCACCTGAAGACCAAGCCTGAGAGTCGATCTAGCACTATGCATTTTATGAACTTTTTGGTAACTTGTTGCCAAAGGGGAGAAAATATATAGATCATAGGCTTCGAGAGAGAGTGTTTCTTTTTGCTCTCTCTTTTTGTTTGGTGCTTAAACTTTGTTTCTTTGCTTGTTTGAGATACTTTATGCTTTTGTGTGATACTTGGATGATCATGTGTTTGATCATATGCTACCTTAATGCTTGTTGGATGACATTATCCTTTTATATCCCCATATATGATCATTCACTTTGCTTGGTGATGAGTGCATGTATTTCATTATTATCATTTTCAGCGCTCCACCAAGATATATGTGACGTGGAAGAGTAACCCATGTTCCTAACTCCTTGTGCATTTGCAGTCCAAAGCAAATCTTAAACTATGCACAAATTTATGGGGAGCTCTTGCTTTTCACATACTTCTCAAAGCGACAATGTTTTTCATTCTTATTATCATTTGTCGAAGCTTTGATCTATATGTTGTCATCAATTACCAAAACCGGGGAGATTTAAAGTGCAACTATCCCTAGGTGGTTTTTGTAATTCCTAACAACATATAGCTCATTGAGCTAATGCTATTTCAAGATTAATATCTCAGGAAAGCTCAATGTTTGGCATGGCATGGATGAGAAAAGTGGACCCCTCAAAATGCTAAGGACAAAGGATTGGCTCAAGCTCAAAGCTCAAGACTCTACATTTTCTATTTTAGTGATCCAAGATCACATTGAGTCTATAGGAAAAGCCAATACTAGCAAGGAGGGATGAGGTGTTGCTTAATGAGGCTCTTGCTCAAAATGCTTAGTGATATGCTCCAAAACCCTCTACTACTTTCTCACATCCACATATGACCTAAACCAAAAGTCAAACTCGGCCCCACCAATTCTTTCTATCCGGCACCACCGAGTTCAAATGTCATAACCACTGCCACAAACCCTAGGAAAATCGGTCTCACTGATAGGGATCTCGGTCTCACCGAGATGGGATTGTAATCTCTCTGTTCCCCTTCGTAAAATTTTGGTCTTACCGAGATAAGCGATCGGTCCCACCGAGATTGCAATGTAAACTCTCTGTTTTCCCTTCGTAACGTTTGGGTCTCACCGAAATGAGCGATCGGTCCCACCGAGTTTACCTGACCAACTCTCTGGTTAGCTTATTACCAAAATCGGTCTCACCGAGTTTGTGTAATCGGTCTCACCGAGATTACGTTATGCCCTAACCCTAACCATATCGGTCCTACCGAGTTGCATGTCGGTCCCACCGAAAACCCTAACGGTCACTAGCTTTGCTGAATCGGTCCGACCGAGTTTATCAATTCGGTCCCACCGAGATTGGCAAGTTGTGTGTAACGGTTAGATTTTGTGTGGAGGCTATATATACCCCTCCACCACCTCTTCATTCGTGGAGAGAGCCATCAGAACAAACCTACACTCCCAACTTACTTTTTCTGAGAGAGAACTACCTACACTTGTGTTGAGGCCAAGATATTCCTTTCTTACCATATGAATCTTGATCTGTAGCCTTCCCCAAGTTGCTTTCCACTCAAATCCTCTTTCCACCAAATCCATATCCTGTGAGAGAGAGTTGAGTGTTGGGGAGACTATCATTTGAAGCACACGACCAAGGAGTTCATCATCAACACACCATTTGTTACTTCTTGGAGAGTGGTGTCTCCTAGATTGGCTAGGTGTCACTTGGGAGCCTCTGACAAGATTGTGGAGTTGAACCAAGGAGTTTGTAAGGGCAAGGAGATCGCTTACTTTGTGAAGATCTACCACTAGTGAGGCAAGTCCTTCGTGGTCGACGACCATGGTGGGATAGACAAGGTTGCTTCTTCGTGGACCCTTCATGGGTGGAGCCCTCTATGGACTCGCGCAACTGTTACCCTTCGTGGTTTGAAGTCTCCATCAACGTGGATGTACGATGGCACCACCTATCAGAACCACGACAAAAACATTTGTGTCTCCTATTGCGTTTGAATCCTCCAAACCCTTCCCTTTACATTCTTGCAAGTTGCATGCTTTACTTTCCGCTGCTCATATACTCTTTGCATGCTTGCTTGAATTGTGTTAAGATTGCTTGACTTGTCCAAAGTAGCTAAAATCTGCCAAGAACTAAAATTGGGAAAAGGATAAATTTTTATTTGGTCAAGTAGTCTAATCACCCCCTCTAGACATACTTTCGATCCTACAATGGCCCAATATGCCTTATGTTCTAGTTCAAGAGGTAAGTGACATGCCTTTGCATAAACCATTTTATATGGAGACATACCCATAGGATTTTTATATGCAGTTCTATAGGCCCATAATGCATCATCAAGTTTCTTGGACCAATTATTTCTAGATCTATTAACAGTCTTTTGCAAAATTAATTTAAGCTCTCTATTGCTAAGTTCTACTTGACCACTAGACTGTGGGTGATAAGGAGATGCAATTCTATGATTAACATCATACTTAGCAAGCATTTTACGAAAAGCACCATGAATAAAATGTGAAGCACCGTCAGTCATTAAGTATGTAGGGACTCCAAACCTTGGAAAAATAACTTCTTTAAGCCTCTTAATAGAGGTGTTATGATCAGCACTACTAGTTGGAATAGCTTCTACCCACTTAGTAACGTAATCAACAACAACTAAAATATGAGTATACCCATTAGAGGAAGAAAACAGTCCCATATAATCAAAGTCGCAAACATCGAATGGTTCAATAACAAGTGAATAATTCATAGGCATTTCTTGACGTCTACTAATATTACCAATTCTTTGACATTCATCACAAGACAAGACAAACTTATGGGCATCCTTGAAGAGAGTAGGCCAATAAAAATCGGATTGCAATACCTTATGTGCAGTTATGTCTCCAACATGGTGTCCTCCATAAGCCTCAGAGTGACACTTGCGTAGGATCTATTCCTGTTCATGCTCAGGTACACAACGTCTAATAACACCATCTACTCCTTCTTTATAGAGGTGTGGGTCATCCCAAAAGTAATGTATTAAATCATAGTAGAACCTTTTCTTTTGCTGGTATGTGAAACTAGGTGGTATAAACTTAGGAAAAATATAATTAGCATAATCAGCATACCATGGAGCAGTACGAGAAGCATTTATCACAGCTAATTGTTCATCAGGAAAGCTATCATCAATAGGTAGTGGGTCATCAAGAACATTCTCTAACCTAGGCAAGTTGTTTGCAACGGGGTTCTCAGCTCCCTTTCTATCAATAATATGCAAATCAAATTCTTGTAGCAAGAGAACCCATCTAATAAGTCTCGTTTTAGCATCTTTCTTTTCCATAAGATATTTAATAGCAGCATGATCAGTGTGAACAGTTACTTTGGAATCAACAATATAAGGTCTGAACTTATCACAAGCAAACACAACTGCTAAAAATTCTTTTTCAGTAGTAGCATAATTTCTTTGAGCACTGTCTAGAGTCTTACTAGCATATTGAATACCATTTAGTTTCTTATCAACTCTTTGTCCTAGAACAACCCCTACAACATAATCACTAGCATCACACATAATTTCAAATGGTAAATTCCAATCAGGAGGCTGAACAATAGGTGCAGAAACCAAAGCTTTCTTAAGTATTTAAAATGCTTCTACACAATCATCATCAAAGACAAAAGGAACATCTTTTTGTAAGAGATTACTTAGAGGCTGAGAAATTTTAGAGAATTCCTTAATGAACCTCCTATAAAAACCGGCATGACCAAGGAAGCTTCTTATACCTTTAATGTCCTTTGGACACGTCATCTTTTCACTAGCATCAACTTTAGCTTTATCAACTTCAATACCTCTTTCAGAAATTTTATGCCCCAAGATAATACCTTCATTAACCATAAAGTGGCACTTCTCCCAATTCAAGACAAGATTAGTTTCTTCACATCTCTGCAAAACTCGATCAAGGTTGCTTAAGCAATCATCAAAAGAAGTTCATTAAACAGAGAAATCATCCATGAAAACCTCAACAATATTTTCACAAAAGTCAGAGAATATAGCAGTCATACATCTTTCAAAGGTAGCAGGTGCATTGCATAAACCAAAAGGCATACGTCTATAAGCAAAGGTACCGAAAGGGCAAGTAAAAGCTGTCTTTCCTTGATCCTCTTTTGACACAGGTATTTGAGTGAAACCAGAATAACCATCTAGAAAGCAAAAATGTGTGTGTTTGGGTAGTATTTCTAGCATTTGATCAATAAAAGGTAAAGGGTAATGATCCTTTTTAGTAGCTTTATTTAGTTTTCAGAAATCAATTGCCATTCTATAACCTGTGACAATTCTTTATGGAATCAATTCATCTTTATCATTAGGAACAACAGTAATACCTCCCTTCTTAGGGACACAATGGATAGGACTTACCCACTGACTATCAGCAACGGGATAAATTATACCTGCCTCCAGAAGCTTTAGTATTTCTTTTCTTACCACTTCTTTCATCTTAGGATTTAACCGTCATTGGTGATCAACAACCGGTTTTGCATCTTTCTCCAATTTTATTTTGTGCTGGCAGAGAGTGGGACTAATGCCCTTAAGATCATCAAGAGTATATCCAATAGCAGCACGGTGCTTCTTCAGAGTTTTCAATAATTTCTTTTCTTCATGCTCTGAAAGGTTAGCACTAATAATAACAGGATATATCTCTTTCTCATCAAGATAAGCATATTTAAGAGTATCAGGTAAAGGTTTAAGCTCAAACACGGGATCACCCTTGGGTGGAGGAGGATCCCCTAGGATTTCAAAAGGCAAGTTGTGTTTCAAAATGGGTCCCTGTTTAAAGAATACTTCATCTATTTCCCTTCTTTCATTCATAAACATATCATTTTCATGGTCTAGCAAATATTGCTCTAAAGGATCATTAGGAGGCATGGCAATAGAAGCAAGACCAATAATTTCATCTTTACTAGGCAATTCTTTATCATGGGGTTGTCTATGAAACTTAGCAAAATTAAACTCATGAGACATATCCCCTAAGCCAACAGAAACAATATCCTTATTGCAGTCTATCTTAGCATTAACAATATTAAAGAAGGGTCTACCAAATATAATGGGACAAAAGTCATCTTGTGGGGAACCAAGAACAAGAAAATCAGCAGGATATTTAACTTTCCCTCACAAGACTTCAACATCTCTACCGATTCCAACGGGTGAAATAGTGTCTCTATTGGCAAGCTTAATTGTAACATCAATTTCTTCTAATTCAGCAGGTGCAATACCATGCATAATTTATTTGTATAAGGAGTGAGGTATTGCACTTGCACTAGCACCCATATCACATAAGCCATGATAGCAATGATCTCCTATTTTAAAAGAAATAACAGGTATGCCTAAAACAGGTCTATGTTTATTTTTAGTATCAGGTCTAGCAATTCTAGCAGCTTCATTACAGAAGTAAATAACATGCCTGTCAATATTATCGGCCAAGAGATCTTTAACCATAGCAACACTAGGTTCAACTTTAATTTTCTCAGAGGGAGTAGGTGTTCTAGTATTGATCTTACGAACCACAGTTGAAGCTTTAGCATGATCCTTTATTCTAACAGGGAAAGGTGGTTCTCAATATAAGCAGTGGGAACAATAGGATCATTATAAGTGATAGTCTTTTCTTCAACTTTAATAGGTGCAACTACTTTTACTTTTATGGGAGGATTATATTTAAACCACTTCTCCTTAGGGAGATCAACATGAGTAGCAAAGGATTCACAGAAAGAAGCTACTATCTCAGAGTCAAGTCCATATTTAGTGCTAAATTCACGGAAAGCATCGGTATCCATAAAAGATTTAACAAAATCAAACTTGGGTGTTATACCTGACTCCTTACCTTCGTCGAGGTACCAATCTTCAGAGTTGCGTTTAATTCTTTCCAATAAATCCCATTTGAATTCAATAGTCTTCATCATAAAAGATCCAGTACAAGAAGTATCGAGCATGGAGCGATTACTGAGAGAAAGCCGAGCATAAATTTTTTGAATAATCATTTCTTTTGATAGCTCATGATTGGGGCATGAATATAACATTGACTTAAGCCTCCCCAAGCTTGAGCGATGCTTTCTCCTTTGCGAGGCCAAAAATTATATATATAATTACGATCACGATGAACAAGATGCATAGGATAAAACTTCTAATGAAATTCCAATTTCAATCGGTTGTAGTTCCACGATCCCATATCATCACATAGCCTAAACCATGTCAATGCCTCTCCCTTCAAAGACAAAGGGATGACCTTCTTCTTGATAACATCCTCGGACATACCTGCAAGCTTAAATAATCCACAAACTTCATCCACTTAGATTAGGCGCAAATCGGGATGCAATGTTCCATCTCCTGTAAAAGGATTAACTTCATTCACTTAGATTAGGTTCAGTAGGTTGAGGAGCAACTCTTTTATCTACTGGTCGGGGTGAAGATACCCCGAAGAAGCCCCTCAAAGGATTATGTTCCATAGTAACAAGTGACAGTAAATTTCAGCACACTATATAAATTTTTCCTTACCAAATTCCACCTACGAAAGGCAATTCACTCCCCGGCAACAGCGCCAGAACAGAGTCTTGACGACCCAAAAGTGTAGGGAATCTATTGTAGACTTTTTGATAAGTAAGAGTGACGAACCCAACGAGGAGCAGAAGGAAATGATAAGCAATTTTCAGTAAGGTATTCTCTGCAAGCACTGAAATTATCGGTAACAGATAGTTTTGTGATAAGGTAATTTGTAACGAGTAACAAGTAATGCAAGTAAATAAGGTGCAGCAAGCTGGACCAATCCTTTTTGTAGCAAAGGACAAGCCTGGACAAACTCTTATATAAAGTAAAGCGCTCCTGAGGACAGATAGGAATTATCGTCAAGCTAGTTTTCATCAGGCTCATATGACCCGCGTTCGGTACTTTGATAATTTGATATGTGGGTGGACCGGTGCTTGGGTACTGTCCCTCCTTGGACAAGCATCCCACTTATGATTAACCCCTATTGCAAGCATCCGCAACTACAAAATAAGTATTAAGGTAAACCTAACCATGCCATGAAACATATGGATCCAAATCAGCCCCTTACGAAGCAACGCATAAACTAGGGTTTAAGCTTCTGTCACTCTAGCAACCCATCATCTACTTATTACTTCCCAATGCCTTCCTCGAGGCCCAAATAATGGTGAAGTGTCATGTAGTCGACGTTCACATGATACCACTAGAGGAGAGACAACATACATCTCATCAGAATATCAAATGAGTACCAAATTCACATGACTACTTATAGCAAGACTTCTCTCATGACCTCAAGAACAAACGGAACTACTCACAAATCATATTCATATTCATAATCAGAGGGGTATTAATAGGCATAATGGATCTGGACATATGATCTTCCACTAAGTAAACCAACTAGAATCAACTACAAGGAGTAATCAAATCTACTAGCAACCCACATGTACCAATCTGAGGTTTTGAGACAAAGATTGGATACAAGAGATGAACTAGGGTTTGAGATGAGATGGTGCTGGTGAAGATGTTGATGGAGATTGACCCCCTCCCGATGAGAGGATCGTTGGTGATGATTTCCCCCTCCCAGAGGGAAGTTTCCCCGACAGAACAGCTCCACTGGAGCCCTAGATTGGTTCCGCCTCGTGGCGGCGGAGTTTCTTCCCGAAAGCTTGCTTATGATTTTTTCCTCGACGAAAGACTCCATATAGCCAAAGATGGGAATCAGAGGGCTGCCAGGGGTCCCACGAGGCAGGGGGCGCGCCCAGGGGGGTTGGGCGCGCCCCCACCATCGTGGACAGTGGGTGGCCCCCCTCTGGTACTTCTTTCGCCCAATATTTTATATATATTCTGAAACGTGCTCCCGTGAAGTTTCAGGACTTTTGGAGTTGTGCAGATTAGGTCTCTAATATTTGCTCCTCTTTCAGCCCAGAATTCCAGCTGCCGACATTCCCCCTCTTCATGTAAACCTTGTAAAATAAGAGAGAATATGCATAAGTATTGTGACATAATGTGTAATAACAGCCCATAATGCAATAAATATTGATATAAAAGCATGATGCAAAATGGACGTATCATGCCCCTTCTCTCTTTTTCTCTCTTTTTTTTTGGGCCTTCTATTTTTTTATTTGGCCCTTCTCTCCTTTTTTGGGCCTTCTCTTTTTTGGCCTTTCTCTTTTTTCCTCACATGGGACAACGCTCTAATAATGAAGATCATCACACTTTTATTAACTTACAACTCAAGAATTACAACTCGATACTAGAACAAAATATGACTCTATATGAATGCCTCCGGTGGTGTACCGGGATGTGCACTAAATCAAGACTGACATGTATGAAAGAATTATGAAAGGTGGATCTGCCAGAAATATGATCACTGGTGCGCGCCGGTCCTAAACAAACGGTTTAAAACCCCTTTCCACGACAGCATTTGGAACCGTCGCCAAGTGAGTGTGGGCAATAGGGGGTCCTTTCCACACGACCCAGACACCGTCGGGGATAGGGCACCTAAAGTACTCCTACTCGTTTCTGCTCGCATTGCCATCGCACTCAGTATTCTGTGGTGCTACGTTTACGATGCGCGACCCATCACAAACGGTTCACGATTATATACCATGTATGATGCGCGGCCCATCACAAACAGTTCACCGTTAAGAAGATTAGCTAATCGTCGTACGAGTGTTGGACAGGATTACGAAACGTCGAACCATCGTAACATCGTCGTACACGACAACTATCGCACATGCTATTTTGTGGTGCAACGTTTACGATGCATACTTCATCAGAAACAGTTCATGGTTGTGAATCGTGTACGATAAGGCAACTAACACAAACGTTGAGTTTGCCCACACCGTTTGTGATATTTTCTGGCATCGCACACGCTTTGCAAACGGCAACTGTGTGCATGCTTGCACACGTTTCCTCTCTGTGAGCCGTCTCCGATTATGGTGCATATCGCAAACGTTTGTGTTTTACCAACCGTGTGTGCCGTAACAACCTGGAGAGCGTAATTTCACCGTAATTTAATTGCTGCTTTTCCAAATTGTACCGAATTTGGATTTGAATTTGAATGTATGCTACAACTTTATTCATATCCATTAGGTTCAAACAACCAATGCATTATTTGATTCATAGGTACATATGTTCAAGAATTACATAAGAACCAAATAAAGAATGATGAACCACATTTGTATACTTGTACTATTAAAGACGGTAAAGAAAGAGGCGAAATATATTCCGGTTGCTGAACAAGGTGAAGCGGAATGCCCATATTGTGCCCTCCTCCATGCAGAAGGAACGCACAACTCTAGTACAACCCCTTGTGATGGCCAACCACCCATCCTTCACGGGCTTCATGAAAACATCTAGATAATCATCGTGTTCTGGTAGAAATACTTTAACGTTTCCATGCCCACCAATCATGTAGTTTGAGAGGTCATCTTGAGTAAACTGCTTTGGCAACCACTTCAAAGGAAAAAGATTCAGACATTGTCATCTAACACAACTCATTATGGGCAGTAAAAAGAAGGCCGCAGAGTTCTTACTTACCATCCTGCAGTCCGCTGTTGTCTTGGATAAAGTGTAAACAAATAGTTTAATTGCCATCTTTGGACCCATTTTACTAACAATCTTTATCAGCTTCCTCACTTGATGCTGGTTCATCGATATCTCATTGCCCCATACACAGAAAGGGTCGAAACGCGGATATTTACCAATGACATATGTACCTAAAAGCACCAAGTTAATATTAGAAGCTAAACAACAATTGCACAATGATGTAGTACACCACTCTTTTATAATATGTCTATATACATCCGTATGTGGTAGTCCATTTGAAATATCTAAAAAGACAAATATTTAGGAATGGAGGGAGTATCTTATAACATCCAATATACTCACATATTAGATGAATTAACATCTTATATTATGGGCCAGAAGTAGTTTAGTTCATTCTTACAAATTATCTGCTGCTGTACCCAAGGGTTACACTTAGTTTGAGCTAGTTCAGGCTCAAATAGCCCTAAAGTATATCTAAACATGAGGGCTAGTTTGAGCTAGTTGCATCTATAACCCATCCAAGAAAAGTAGTATCTAACCCAAGAGGTGCTAATTGGAGCTAGTTCTCCTAGTGCATTTATTGTCAATCTAACCCTGCCATCCAAACAACTCTTTGGATGGAGTTAGTTCAGGGTTAGTAATGAGCTAGAAACTAACTCTAACCTCTAGCTAAGTTCAGTATCCAAACAGGGCTGTGTTGTTGTTGTTGTTGCTGCTGCTCTTCTACGTATATCTAGACATCATTAGAACATTAATGTAACACTCCTCTGTGTTGCTATGTAGCCTAGGATTGCATATTTAGACATTAAGTACAGTGCATGTTGCTATGTAGCCTTAGATATATCAGATATGGCCCTAGTTAACCTAAGGAAAAATGGGTTGCAGATATATTCAGTTAAAAGTCCGATTCACCGCTTAGTCCCTTATCAGCAGCCGACCTATATGGTACCAGCTATCAATATCCTGAACATTGAGCAGATATAAGCCATGGGATGAAACTAACCTCGATGGAAAACAGCAGTCGTTCCCAAAATTGTCCTATGTAGGTACATCAAGAAGCATGTTAAGCACAACAGGCTAAACATCAACCAAAATTACACATGACAGACAAAATAATCTCCAAAAGATAGCTTCAGTGTGCAGGTTTAAGCATGCTAGTAAAGCAAAACAAGTGGAAAGGTGTGCTAACTGTAACAGGCCAAACATTTAACAACAAGCAAACATGGTCATTCAAATTGGTATTGTGTCAGTCTAAGTATACTGGTTATGGTTAAATAAAAATGAAAAGGCGTGTTAACTACAAGATGCAACAACAAAATGTAGTCATTCATAGTGGTATTGTTGAAACTGGTACTGATGAAATTGAACTGCACAGTTCATACTTGCACATATAGAACATCATGTTGTGAATAACTGGAATAAACAAGGCATACTACGAACAACCAAAGATAGCATTTGAAACTAAACATATGCTAACTACAAACAACCGAACAATCAAAAAACTTTAAAAGAGGCATGTGCTAGCTATAACAGGCTTAACTGCAAGCAAATATATGCATTCCGATTGGTATGTTTAAAATTGGATTGATGAAATGTACTACACAGTAAATAATTGCACATATAGAGCATCACATTGTGAACAACTGAAATAAACAAGGCATACTGCAAACAACCAGATATAGCAATTAAAACTGGACATATTCTCACTACACTACAAAAGGGACTCGACAAAACAAATCATGGGTTTCCCCCTGTGAAGAGGCACGGCAAAACAAATCATGGGTTTCCTCACTTGTCATGGATGGGCTCGTTCCCGTGGGAAGAGCACGGACCCTGGATGCGCTCCATGTTGTCGCAGATGGGCTCCTTCCCCTTGGAAGAGCACGACTATAGGGTGCCCTCCTTGATGTCGCAGACGGACGCTTTCCTCTTGGAAGAGCAGATGGGCTCTTTCCCCTTGGAAGAGCCGGAGAGGGTGCCCTCCTCGTGGTCGCTGTCGATGAGGTCTGACTTGGAAGCTGTGGATCCCAAGCCAGCGTCGCAGAACGTGTCCTTCAGAAATGACAAAAGGGGCTCGATGGCGATGTAGAATGGCAAATTGTTGATAGCGATCCAGAGGAGATCAGTGGCGGGGCCATGGATGAGATCGACGGTGGTTGAACCGGAGGGGTTGGGGGTGGGCCACTTAACCTGTGACACAGCCCGCCTCAAGGCATCACTGTCGATGACCTCGATGTCGTAGCCGGCGGATGAGACATGCCCACATACTCTAGCTCGTTGCTTGAGTGCCTGCTGCCAGTAATGGTTGTCAGCTTCCTCGGCGATGCCAGGCGAAGAGACGACTATACACCTCTTTTGGGCCAGTCACTCCTCGAGCTCCACGGGAAGCGTAGCCGGGCTTAGGCTGCAACGCTCTGGAGTGGGGGATGGAGATCTGTGGGAAAGGGGGCGTTTGGCAGGCATCATCTAAGAAACTCAAGGTGGCCTAGGTATGGAGATCGGTGGGTAAGCTGCATGGGCAAACCGGCAGATGTTGACAATGGAGGCCTTGCGGCGGCGGCGGTGGGGACTTTGCTAGGGTTTCGAGAGATGGAGGGTGTGTGTGTGTGTGCACACACACTCGAGGAGGTTTTGGTGTGTGTGTGGAGGCGGGGCGGGGTGTTTGAGGAAATGACGCGGGTACTGAAAATTTTACTATGCGGGAGTCAATGGCGGGAGTGAAATGCCGGGCTATTGAAAATTTTGATGATAGTGCATCGCACATGGTCCGGAGATAACAATCATGTGTTATGAAATAGAAAAACCCTCGAGGCGGGCAGATATTTTCTAGGGATGCAGGCAAGATTAGGAACAAGAAACATCGCATATGGTCCGGAGATAACAACTGTGTGTTATGAAACAGAAAAACCCTCGAGGAGGGCAGATATTTTTGAGAGGGGGAGCCTCGTGGAGCCCAATGTATTGTGCGGATGTGTGCGTGATAGGTGCACCGGCGTGGCATACGGTTAGTTTGAGTGAACCGTGTCTGTTGCGTCATCCGACTTGTCTAATGTTTATAAATTTGGCAAAAAATGACGCGGGAGAGGGTCAGAACACGAACACACTTGCATGTGGACCAAATTTATGTATCAAAAGGGTGGTTTGATTTTCAAATACCAAATGCAACTTCGATGTGGCACCTCTCTCGCAAAGCGCACGGTATTGCTTGCACCCCCTCGTGTCGGCATGAAGGGAACCCTAAGCTATGAATGCATGCCCCCTCCCCCTCAACCGAGGTTCACCTATCAAAGTGTGAAGTAGCTAGCAGCCCCCCGCCTCCCTCGTGTCGGCACGAAGGGAATCCTAAGCTATGAATGCATGCCCCCCAACCGAGGTTCACTGTAGCGAAGTAGCTAGCAGCCCCCCTCCCTCGTGTCGGCACAAAGGGAATCCTAAGCTATGAATACATGCCCCCAACCGAGGTTCACCTAGCAAAGTGTGAAGTAGAGTTAGCAGCCCCCCATCCCTTGTGTCGGCACGAAGGGATTCCTAAGCTATGAATGAATGCCCCCCCCCAACCGAGGTTCACCTAGCAAAGTGCAAAGTAGCTAGCAGCCCCCCTCCCTCGTGTCGGCACGAACGGAATCCTAGCTAATCTATGAATGCATGCCCTCCCCCCAACCGAGGTTCACCCTAACAAAGTGCGAAGTAGCTAGCAGCCACCCCTCCCTCGTGTCGGCACGAAGGGAATCCTAAGCTATGAATGCACATGCCCCCCAACCGAGGTTCACCTAGCAAAGTGCGAAGTAGCTAGCAGACCCCCTCCCTCGTGTCGGCACGAAGGGAATCCTAAGCTATGAATGCATGCCCTCCCCCCAACCGAGGCTCACCCTAGCGAAGTGCGAAGTAGCTAGCAGCCCCCTCCCTCGTGTTGGCACGAAGGGAATCCTAAGCTATACATGCCCCCCCCAACCGAGGTTCACCTAGCAAAGTGTGAAGTAGAGTTAGCAGCCCCCCTCACTTATGTCGGCACGAAGGGATTCCTAAGCTATGAATGCATGCCTCCCAACCGAGGTTCACCTAGCAAAGTGCGAAGTAGCTAGCAGCCCCCTCCCTCATGTCGACACGAACGGAATCCTAGCTAAGCTATGAATGCATGCCCTCCCCCCCCCAGCCGAGGTTCACCCTAGCAAAGTGCAAAGTAGCTAGCATCCACCCCTCCCTCGTGTCGGCACGAAGGGAATCCTAAGCTATGAATGCACATGCCCTTCCCCCAACCGAGGTTCACCTAGCAAAGTGCGAAGTAGCTAGCAGACCCCTTCCCTCGTGTCGGCATGAAGGGAATCTAAGCTATGAATGCATGCCCTCCCCCCAACCGAGGTTCACCCTAGAAAAGTGCGAAGTAGCTAGCAGCCACCCCTCTCTCATGTCGGCACTAAGGGAATCCTAAGCTATGAATGCACATGCCCCCCAACCGAGGTTCACCTAGCAACGTGCGAAGTAGCTAGCAGCCCCCCCTTGTGTCGGCACGAAGGGAATCCTAAGCTAGGAGCATGCCCCCTCCCCCAAACCGAGGTTCATCTAGCAAAGTGCGAAGTAGCTAGCAGCCCCCCACCCCCCTCGTGTCACCATGAAGGGAATCCTAATTAAGATATGAATGCATGCCCCCCAACCGAGGTTCACCTAGCAAAGTGCAATGTACCAACCCCCTGCCCCCACACACACTTTCAGTCGGAGGGCCAGAGAGACATATATCTCACCAAGTTGGATTGTAAAATGGACCAAGAATAATCCACCTTGGTCGTACAACCTATCTCTTGTTGTTGGTAAAAGTGATGGCCATCCATGCGACCCCGGAGATGGGCTAGCTCGCCAATAATCACGCAAGTAGCTAGTCCCCGAAGATAACCACTGCATGCGTGTGGCCCAAACATATGTATGGAGAGGTGTGTTTTTGAGTAACAATGGAACAACTTTGATGTGGCACCATGATTTAGAACTAGAAATCCCCACACTGAGTGAGGGTTAGGTTGGCGATGCATATGTATGTTACACCACACTTCAAGCCAACGACGGGGATTCATATATGCATGCGTGTGTGCATAGTATATGCGCTCAAACTTAATTAGGTCTGAATCTCACCATGACCTATACTATGATAACACGAACAAAATGAAGAATCCGCCATGGTAACCTATCTTGTTGTTGGTCAAGGTGATCATGGATGTCCACGTGGGCCCACGAATATATAGGCTTGTCGCTGATAACCACGTGAGGGAGTGTATCGTTCGAAGGCAACCACTACATGCATATGTATGGAGGTGATGCGTGCATGCATGTTTGAATACACAACATTGATCTGGTGCGTGCGTCAAAAATCATAAACTAGCTCCCCACACAGAGCGAGATCGGTTCATGATAGTGTCGTTGTAGTAGCCACTTCGACTCGATGGGAGGGATTCATGCGTACACATGCATGTATGTGCTCAAAGTGTATCATGCATGTCATCCGAGAGCAAAAATAATAATCCCCTCCTAAGTCAAATTAACCTCTCTTGTTGTCAGGCAAAAAGAAGTGATGGACCAAGCGGGCCCACAGATGGAAAGCATCGATATCGCTGATAACCGCTTAAGTGGGTGCGAGAGGACAACCACCACCGCTTTGCATGTGGGCCAAACATATATATGTTGAATACCCAAAATGCACAACTTTGATGTGCCACATGCCTCAAAAACCGTAAACCATGCACCCACACCGACCGAAGTTCATATCAAGCGTATTACTTATGATGGTCCCCTTCCCCCCTCTTCACCGCATACTATATGCTCCTGCCGTAATATATGTACAACCCAAAAGAATCCTCATCGGTGGTGAAATTAATTAACCTCTCCCAATGTAGGTCAAAGTGATGCATGCATGCATGCATCGATGATGGCCTCATGGGCCCACAGATGGAAGCGCCACACGTGAGTGTCCTAGCTAGGTTATATATGCATGTGGCCCAAAAAGGTGTTGTGTGATGTTTGAATAACCAATTTCACAATTTTGATGTGGCACGTGCCTCGGTAACCAAAAAGTCCCGACACTGAGTGAGGTGTACTTGTTCATGGACGCATACGTAGTATATATGCTAGTCCCCTCCCACCTCTTCGACGCGTACTATGTACCACCATAACACAAACAAAAAAGATTCTACCTTGCTAGTCAAATTAACCTCACTGTCGGTTGTTCTTAAAAGTGATGGACGAGGACCTCGCCGGCCGACAGAAAGCGCACACGCGAGTATTGAGGGTCGTGCAGGACAACCATCGACTGCATGTGGCCAAAACATTTATGTATGAAAGGGTTGTGTAATATTTTAAGTAACGATTTCATGACTCTGATGTGGCACCAGCCTGCCTAAGAAAACGGCCAACCCATACGGTGGCTCACAACTCGTAGTGTACTGCGAGCCACCGCTACCCTCAGACGCACACACCCACACACACACCGCGAATCCACCGCAACTACGATGCATGTTAAATTAATTATCCCGCGGTGAACATACATGTTACCAAAGGAGGGACATTTTAATTTCAAAAAAATCATAGAGATCATTAAGACGTTTTAGTACATTGATTGATTGATTTTCTATGGGTATAATGTGCAAAAATCAAATTTGAGCTACATGCACACGTGACAGTACACCTAAATGGATTGCAAAAACACATGTGTCTCACTGGGTGCATGTTTACTCCCCGTGCAACAAATTTCAAACATTGAGAATCTTGATTTTTAAATTCTAGTACATCCACAACTTATTTGAAGTTCATGAAACTTATCGTGTTATCATATGGACACCAATACATAGTGGCATTGTACTTTTTGTCAAATTTGAGACCAGTTTTGATGTTATCTTTATCTAATTACAGACGGGAGATTATTAATAATTGGGAACCAATATCCCAAACGGATTATTTATTCGAACCGTGAGCGTTAGACCAACAATGGATACGTGCCATGCTTCGGTTAAGCAATAAAGCGGCAGCATTAATCATTCAAATAGAAAAACAATATACGTGCTGTCGCGTGACCTGTGTGGCATGCGAGCAGACGTGAGTTGACGGGACGCATGCAAGCAGTCCGCCGCATAGGCAGACGGGGAGGCGTGCGTGCAGGTGTGTGAATTGACGGAGGTGTGCTCGCTGCGCAGTGTCATCGGGAGGCGTGCGAGTAGCTGTGTGAAACTTTGGTAGGCATGCCAGCAGTCCGGTGGGCAGCCTCACCGGGAGGCAAGCCATCGGTTTGACCGCCGCCCGCCTCTCTCCCACAACTCCCACTACTCCATATTAATGGTGCTCCCGAGCGGCCGCACCCCCCATCCTCGCTACGCACACACAATCCTCTCTCTCCGCTTGCATCCTTGACGCTGCTCTCAGTCCTCAAAGCCGTCAGTGTATGAGGATGCCGCCGAAGCGCCCCATCGGAGGGAGTGGTGACGTCGGGGCTGCTAAAGCACCAGAGCATGGCGTGGAGATGGATACAGAGGTTGCAGTCACCGCCGGCGAGTTATCACTACACCCTGACATCGTCGAGCTTCCACAGCTAGAGGCGGAGTTCCACACCGACTCCGATGAACACTCCAGCGACGACTCCGACGACCGCTCCGGCGATGACCCCGACGACGACGGACAGCTGGTTAATCATCTATACCCATTTATGTGTCAAATAGATCATAGGGATTCTCTGGTTACTCCTGCCTCCCCCTTTTTGGAATAGAAATCATGTGGTTATGTTCTCCCAATCCATGAAATCTGAGTAAGTTTTGTTAGATCTGTGTAGTGTATTGATTGTTTGAATGGTACAGGTGATAAGTGATTAGTTGTTTCATCTGTGCAAATGATTTCTGCTAGTAATCCGACTAGGGTTAGTGTTCGTGCTAATAATTCCTAGCCAGGACTTGACAATTGATTTTGAATAACCTACCTATGTTTGTGCCATTATTTTCTTCAAGATTGGTCTGTGCATAGACGACTGTGCTTAAAATTCGAACCATAATCTCTGGATATGTATAAATAAATAGGTATAAATTCCTAATCCTACTTCACGTCATGTAATCAGTGATTTGATGCCAAATTTGTTTTACTATTTGTATTTCTGCTGTCTGACAATGTGGACAACGAGGATGAAGATGCCCAGAGGAGGTACAAGAGGCGAATCCCGAGGGAGCTTTATGCGGGAATGCATAACAGGAATATCAGGACCTAGAACGACGGCTATGGATGCCCATTTTGCAACCACAAGATTCATGACGTGTATCTAAGTGTTCTGGCGCATGCAAGAGGACGGGCTGTTGGCTCCTTCAAGAAGAAGTATTCTCATAGGGTGGCGCATGGCGCGTACGCCGAGTACCTGGAGAAGCTTCGAGATCGTGCCGGCCGCATGTGAGATGAGATGTGGGATGGATCAAACTATGTACGCTTGAGTATGCTTAATGACGGTTGAACTATGTACTTATGGTTGAACTATGTACTTATGGTTGAACTATGCTTATGTACGTGTACACTTATTATCTATGTCTGAGTATGTTAAATATTTCACCAAATTTTGGTAAAAAAAAATACAATGGGGGACCAATAAACCAGGACGGAAGTAGTACGTCAATCACACACGGTTCCCAAAATTGGAACCGCATTCAATGACTTTCATTTTGCCTGCTACGTCAATCACGCACGGTTCGCTCTAGCAAACCATCACCCCCAAAATTCTTTATGGGACAGAAAACCCTTACCACCCAATTCAAAAAAGAAAAAAGAAAACCCTCACCATCCCCACGTCACAAAAACCCTCACCACGCCCACCACCCCCTCGGCCCCTCCGGTTCATTCCCCATTCACACATGCACAAGCTCCTCCGCGTTTATGACATGGCACTGCCTATCGCGGCGGTAAACACTTAGCTCGCCGCCTGCCGCCGCCAGGCTGCTGGGAAAGCCCACAGCATTTCGCCACTTCCGATTAACGCTGCCTATCGCCATCGACTTTCTCGACGCTTCTCGTGGTCGACCCAACTCCGCTCGGTTGGGGAATCTATCGTACTAAGGGTTCTTTCTCATGGACGACAAGGTAACTAATTTAACGAGATATTATCTCATCTCTTATCCCAGTTCATCTGCCTCCTTTAATCACCCAGCGGAAAACGCTGTGAATTCATTTTTATTCGAGCTTATTTGAGGGTTTTCTTTCATTCATAGAATGTACAGTGCGCCGACACTTCAGGACTTGGCGACCGCCGCCAGAGATTCCATCTCATCGTAGTAGATAACTTGAGGATGCGCGCAGTATGTTCAATCTCACCCTAAATCGGTTGGCATGGCCTACTTTCCTGAACATATTCTAAATATTGCTACATTTGGATAAAAGGTGCCGCATGCACCATATGCATCAAAGGGGATTTTTCCCATCTTCTTTCTATTTTAGGCAAATTAATGATGTATTGTTCTTTCGATGACTCTCATATTTCCATGACATCATGTTTACCCTATCTGTTTAATTATAGACTTTTGTCCTTCGGTTTCAACTGATGTACAGTTCTTTCAATTTGGGCCCATATTTGCATGTTACCATATTTTGTTTAGCAATCCTACCATTTTCTACAGGACATCCCTCGCTATGCAACAAATTATGTAGTGCACAATTTTTCCCTTTACATACATCAAGGCTCCATGAATGTCATACTGCACATAAACCATGGATTTACAATCATTTCTACTATAAGACTTGATGAACATGGTGACTCCTATTTTAGCACTGGCTTTTGGAATGAAATTGAAAGTTTTATGTACTGAAAGCTGGCACTAAAGTTGCACTACACATAGAAGGGCCTGGTCATGATATATATGCTAACTTCCATGACAAAATCATCCGTCCAGACTTTGTTCGAAGTAAGTTTTCTTTTCAACTATCTGCATATGTTGACTTACCCAGCAATGTCAAATGAATTGTGTAGTATTTAAGCAACCATTTGTTATTCCCTTTTCTTACTATATCCCTACCTAATAACTTCTAGTTACCAATACACTTTTCTATTGCCCTATTTTAACTATATTCCCTGTACTCCCATTTCTATCAGAAAGCGCCACTGACAAGGAGACTCCGGAGGTGGAGAATGGGGCTGCCAACAAGCGGAGGCGGGCGAGCTAGAACCGCAAGAGACTCCAGCAGGCCTAGACTTAACAGCAGCCTCCCCGATGATATGTTGAGAGTCATCATCTCCCTCCTCCCAATCAAATATGGGGCACGGACAACCCTCCTTTCCCGGCGATGGCGCCCCTATGGAACTCCAGCCGTCTCGACCTCATCGACACCCGCGAGCTCTGCCATGGCTATCACAAAATCATGGATGCGTTCTCAAGATCCTTGGCAGTCACCTTGGCCCAACCAAAGGCCTTAGAATGGGCAAGTTCCATTCCAACGGCAAGGACCGAGCCAAGCTTGATGACTAGTTCCGATCCCCCACTCTAGATCAACTTGAGGAGCTCACTTTTGATGATGGGCATATGCGGTCGCTGCCAACGTCCGCACTCTGCCTCGCGCCCATGCTGCGCGTTGCCAAGTTCAGGAACTGCCATTTCCCGCCCCTTAATGGCGCGCCCGCTCTTATTCTACCACGATCGAAGCACCTCGAGCTCGTCGTCGTCTGCCTCTCAAAGGGTGACATGGAGCGCCTACTCTATGGCTGTATTGCACTCGAGTACCTTCGTCTTTACGCGATCAATGGGTTGAGTACCTTCCACATCACCTCCATGATTCTCCGGACTATTTATGTGTGTTGCTGGTGCGGCAGGAAGGCATCACAAAAGGTGGACCACGGTATGGTCATCTAGGACACACCTGCACTTGAGAGATTACTTGTAGTTGATCAAGAAGGTCCAACAAGAATCAATGTCATTTCTGCGCGGAAATTGACAGTGGTGGGCTACTCGTCTGACAAATACTCAGAACTTGTTATTGGATCCGCACCCTTTCAGGTACAACAGCCGCCTTCTACCTCTCCTTCTACAAATTAACATTTTTTCTAATTTTGAATATGTTTGTTCGTTTGTCATTCAGAAAATGTTTCCGACAAGCTTGACCCCGAAACTGCACACAGTGAAGGTCTTGGCACTAGAATCTATCGGGCCCGACCTGGAGCAAGTTGTCAGTTTCCTGACATGCTTTCCATGCCTGGAGAAGCTATATATCGAGGTGGTGTTCCTTTTGATGAGGAGCATCCCATGTTCATACCCATGTACACTCTGACTACTCTCCAAGCCCCAAGAGAACATAAGACGAGACCTCAAGTATACGCCATCGGACACAAGGTGAACTCGCTCCTCTCCGAATCATCACTTTCTATATGTGAGACATGGCTACTACCTCAAACATGTGTGCTATGCATGACCAGGAGCCAAGAGGAAGCCCATGAACAAGAAGGCAAGGACACCAAGCGCGAGGAACAAGAAGAAGAGCTGCGGGAGCTGCTCCAGCCACCGGACGACTGGTCGGGACCGGGACGTCCGGCGCCTAAAGATCCACCGGACGACTGGCCCAGACCGGACGACCGGTGATCCCGCACCCGAGCCAAATGAGCGGACGTCCGACGCTAGCGGACGACCGGTGACCGGACGACCGGCCACCTCCGGAAATCCGGCACTCCAGTGTCCGAGCCAGATCGAGCGGACGTCCGACGTCTACCGGACGTCCAGCCGCCCGTGAGCCACCGGACGACCGGCCCACAGCGGACGTCCGGTACCTGTCTGCGCACAGTGTTCGGGCCCGAGGCCCATGTACCCTTTCACTTCGCCCCCTTTTGCACTAAGACTATAAATAGACCTCATTCTCCTCCTAGTTAGGGTTAGCGTTTTGATAGCTCATATTAGAGATAGAGCCTCACTCATCCACATCGGATCTACTCCACGAGAGAGACCGCGGCCTCTCTACGAAGAAGATCCACGTTGGATTAAAGACCTCCTTGTGGAGAAGACAATCAAGACCTCCTCACGGAGAAGAACTGGTTACCCTATGTACCAACCCGTGTTGACTTTGGATCATGTATCTCCCTTTGTGTTCATGGATCTAGTGCATGTGTGACTACATCTTGTTGGTTTTAGTGTTTCTCTCGTGTTTCCCCTCGTGTTTCCTCTCGTGATTCCCCTCGTGTTCTTCGTGTTCTTCGCGGGATCCGCTCCTTTCATGAAAGATCGGCCACATAGGGTTCCACCCTACATCATCTTGGTATCAAGAGCCACGTTGTTCACGATTTCGGAGCCTCCCCTTGTTGTTTTCTAGCCTAATTTTGTTGTGTTCTTCCCCAATTTCGAAAATCCCGACCAAAAATAGCCCTAATTTTTTTGTGATTTGTTGGTTTGACGAAGTTTTGTTGGATTTGATCCATGGATTTGCTTGGTTTCAAGTGGATCTAGCATCTCCCCAAGTTTCCCCATGTTTCACCCACAAAATCTCATCAATTTTGACCCCAAAATCCCCAAATTCCGCCCAAAATTGCTACCCGAAACTCGCATCTTGCGTTGACCCAGACCCACCGGACGACCGTCATTTTATCGGATGTCCGGAGCCGCAGGAACCACCGGACGTCCGACCTTACTGGACGACCAGAACCCCCTAACCGGAGCAGAATTAGCAGATTTCCGACCCGATGGGACGTCCGGCGACCAGACATCCATCCATTTCCGGACGTCTTCTACCTATAGATATCAACTTCGGCTGATTTTTGCTTCGGCCATAATTAATTCATCCGAACTCCGATTTTGATGTTCTTTAGCTCGTTTTGAAGCTCTTGACATCCCCCATCCAACAAAAAAACCACAAGCATCTTTTGACTCCATCAAATTTTTGGAATTTGGGCATCTTTGCCTAGGGCTTCCACCACATCATCCGGTACACCACCACCGACTTCCGCAACCTAACCAATTTTGTTCCACCACATCATCCGCTACACCACCACCGACTTCCGCAACCTAACCAATTTTGTTCACCATGTCTGGATTACTTAGGGACAGTTGCTTCTTCATTAACCACCATCACAACCATAACTTCCGCATAGTTTTGCCGACCTGACACTCCCGCCACCCCAACTTAACTCAATTTTGTTTGTGTTGTGAGTTGTGTCTCCTAAGGTGTTTAGGCTACTTAGGGATCGTGCTTCCAACTCCGAAACCATGTATAGTCCACCACTACCCTCCATTTCCGCAATCCCATTGAGCTTCCGCAACCACCACCGCATCCCGCTACCACCATTTTGACATTTGACATTTGAGATTTTGAGTTCGCGGTTTTTCCGTTTCCTAAGGTGTTTCGACTACTTAGGAACGAGTCTCCATCATCTTGGTATCTCCATGAAGATCACCTCCACTCATCATCACCGCAGACGGTAACCTCCATATCATCTTGGTATCGTGCTATACCTCCATTTTATATTCCCTTGCCATTGCATTGATAACCCCTAGCCCATTTTGCGTCACTTCCCTATCGAGACTAGCCATTTGAGTATTGCCGGCAACGTTACTTGTGCACATTAGTGATCTACACCACAAATTGCATACATACCATACCATATTGGTATCATATCATCTCGTGTGCCTCAAGTTTGTTCCTGCATATACCCAATCGCTATCTTGGTTTGTGCATTTCACATTGTGGCCATATACAAAAAAAAAAGAATAAAGCTTTTAAGCAAAAGAAAAGGATAAAGAGCAAAGAATCTTATAAGTAATAGCCATAGCATCATACCACATTGCATACAAGATTTTCATATCCGATCATCTTGGATCACACCACCGGAACATACATACATAGCATACTTGGGATAGAAAGTTCATACATTTTGCATCTTATAGGTTGTGCACAAGTGTCGTATCCGCCTATTGAGAAATCGTGCTAGTGTCTCTCTTGAGTTGTGCAACACGCGTGTTTTCCATGGATTCCACATTTTGTGCTCATCCTTGGTTGCACGACCCCATTTATCTATCCGTGTGTGTGTTTCCGTGTGCCACATATTGCTATTGGTCTACTTGTTTCACTTGCAAATTTGTGGATCTCTTTCAACATAATTGACTCTTGCTAACATTTTACATCAAATTTTTGTGCCACTATCCTCACCTAGCTCCACCTTAAGCCTTATTTGTGTAGGTGTGAGAAACCAACAAGAATTGGTACCAATTGTGCTATTTCCTTGTTACATCATTAAGTGATCATTGATCCATCTTCAACATCGGTCAAGGTACATTCGGTATAGTTCTTATCCTTTCTCCACTCATATTTGCTCGAGTATTGTGATGGATAGGCAAGGCATTTCATCTTCGGTCTTCGACAACAACGACGGCGTGAACAACTACATCACCAAAGCGTCAATCTTCGATCTTCAACGACAAATGCAAGGCGCACAATGAAGATTGCGAGAGCGTAGTGAGAACCTCTCCATCGACATTCGTCACTCCGAAGCAAGGAAAAGGGACTACATCGACAACAAGCTTTCCGCGCAAAAGGACGAGCAAGATGCAAGGATGGAGGAGATTTGAACCTTGTTGATCAACCGTTCTTCTCCTTCATCATCCTCAAGGCGGCAATGTTCAAGTCACAAGTCTTCGAAGCGCAAAAATGATGCAAGCGCAAGTCGTCCACGTCCACATCTCCATGGCGACCACCATCATGTTTGTGATCCACATCGTCATGAAGGGAAAGTCACCTCCAAGCATCATGTGCACGACGACGACGAACACCATCGAGCTAAAGCACGACAACGACACCGTCAACATGAAGATGTATGCTCGAGATGCGCCTACCTACAAGTCCCAACAAGCCCTACTTCACGCTAAGTCCAAGCTTCAAGAGCTCAAGAGAAGACCGCGAGACAAGCACCACTAAGAGGATGCTATGGCTACTACCACCACCATTTCGGCATCTTCGCCAAGTGCTATCAAGGCATCTTCGCCTTTGGACGTACGACATCTTCGCCTACTTCCCATGAGTTCGCCTACATCGACATCTTCAACTACAAGGCGACCACCTACAAGCGAGGGCAACACTTCCATCTTCGGAAGCCCCTCAAGGAAGATGGTAGACCATGGGAAATTCCCTTCGGTCATGGAGACGAGCTACGAGGTGCCACATCATATGGGCCTCCAACAACAAGACGGCGACAAGAAGGTCGAGCAAGGGCCATCCCCTTCGACCACGGCGACGAGCATGAACCTCTTCAACTACATGAAGACGGCGCCCCAAAAGGACTCATTCTCCGAGTCATGCTACGAGACCGCACATAAGACCTTATCTTCGGTCTTAGAGGAGAGCGATGATGTGCCATCTTCGGCCTTCATCCATGGCTATGACTACGACATGATTGAGCATGGAGACATTTGCACCTACATCTCTCCGACACCCACATATGAAGAGATGCCCCAATTGCCATGTGAGGAGAGCCACCACCCCATGAGTGAGATGAGTGACTCCACCATATATGACATTGAGTGCATTTCCTATGAGAGGATGAGTGTGACCACCACTAGCCCCACACTTGAGCATGCCACACATTCTATGTGAGGTTGAGAGACATTTGAGTGACTCCACCAACCATATGAGTGAGAGCATCCAAGAGGGAGTGAGTGAGCCACAACACTTAGTGAGTGAGGTAGTTGAGACGGCATGTGAGGCCACTATGATTTCTAATGACTTAACCTCTACTCCAAGTGTGTTTTCTCCTTTGGTGCTAGGTCTCCTACATGACGACATGCCTATCCTCGACGAGTCCATACCTCAAATGACGAGGTGGACATGGTGGAAGAAGATGCACCCCCACATGGTTCCATCAACATGAAGATGACCACGACTTTGTCTTCGACACCTCACCTACAACACATGAGCATGCTCCAAAGGTAACATAGGTGATGGTGCTTCTCTTGTCCCACTAGTGGACTATCTCACGAATGATTGCTTGCATGATGTTGATCCACCTATTACCATTCTTCATGCTAGTGTGACTTCTTCATGTCATGACTTACCTATTTATGATGAATATGATGATGAGCATGTTGATTTGCCTAGTCGTGATGCTATGCTCCATAGGATATCATGTGAAAAATCTTTTGGTCACATCATGTTTGACAATCCATTAAACTTGTCATATGCTATGAGTGAGATCTCTCATATAGCATCATTTCAATCTCAACATAGTAGCTATGCATGCCCCATTAACATAAATCCCATTTGCACTTATGGCATAGATGACGAGATGATGGTCATTGGCTTTTGTTTTTCATGTGATGATATTGCCATGGTTCCTTTACGTGATTTGCGCAATTCATTTACTATGCCATGCCATTATCACAATGTTCCAAATATGCATTGTTTTGGATGTTGTCAATATTCTCCGTGTGATGTTTCCATTAATTATCATGAGGAGACCCCCATAGCTTCCTCATACATATTAGGAGATTTTGAAGCATTCCATACTTTGCATGATTCCCGTACTTGCTTGCACCATATGCATTCCATGAATAACAATGCTCTACATATTTCTTGTGATGCATTACATAATTTGAGTCTCCATTATGCTATACATAACAACAAACCTATCATGATGGATGACATGTTTCTATATCATGCATCTCATTTATTTGAGCATTGGCTATTTTGTTCTAACCAACACTTGCACATGCGCATCATGATGGATGATGTGTACATATACCATGCACACACAATTTTTCCTTTGCCTTTGTTTTGTGTAGGTACCAACGTATACTCGTCAACCTCTCAATCCCAAGAGTTGACCAAACGAGCTCTTGAGAGCAAAGATGAATTGGGATCTCGTGGATTGTCCTTCCCACCATTCCCTTCGCGCCACGACTTCGCGCATACCTTTTACTTGACTCTCACATGGCTTTGGGCTATTTACCATTATATCATGTTCACTTTGCATGTTATGCCTATTTCTATGTCTTTGCCATGCAATTGTGACCCTTGCTTGCATTTACCCATGATTCACCATTTTACTACTGTAGCGACCCGACCTCAGACGGTCAAGTCTCTGTGTTCAGTGTCATCCCTGGATCGGTAATGCTGACACACACGGTACTCGAAGGATTTATAACAGAGTAGCAATCACACACTTATTACATCGAACGTCTCAAAAGCGAACTTATTACAATAAATATGGCTTAAGGCCATCTAATATGATAACAGCGGAAGGCTTGGAAGATAAAGTGAGTCCATCAACTCCAACGGCACAGCTGAGTGCATGACAAACGACCTATGGCACCTTACTCGTTGTCTGAAAAGTCTGCAACATGATACGTTGCAGCCCGAAAACGGGTCAGCACATGGAATATGCTGGCAATATAACACAATAGAGCAATGAACAGGTAAATGCTATCACTACATGCATATATGGCTGGTGGAGGCTCTATGGTTATATTGTTTTTGCGAAAAGCCAATATTTCCCTACATCAAAGGAATAAATTTTATTTAACTATCATGGTAGTTGAAACAACATTGAGAAGGTTCCTCCAACTCAATCCCCATTAAAGTAGTCATTAACAACCCAACAAATTAATTTAGAGTGATGAGATCAAATCAATAATTCAAGTACCAGATACTCAAGATGTCCATAATCGGGGACATGGCTAACCATGATTAGTTTATACACTCTGCAGAGGTTTGCGCACTTTTACCCACAAGACTCGATCTCCTCCGTCGGATTTCTCACACTGCATGGTGTTTGAGAAACGGATGACCGAGACACAGTCTTTCAGAAGCATTAACTCTAACCCCTGGTAGACAGTACCAACCTACATCCCCTACATCTGCTAGCCGACCACTGGAAGAGGTCATGCAACATACTCAACTATGCCAGAGCCCATAATGGCTTGTGGCTGCATACGTAAGTTTCTAGCATGAATAATCTTATGATCCCTTTGAGCCTGGGTGGCAGACTGTAGGATGATCAAACTGGGTATGAAAAGAGTATGATCAATGTGTTACTTGCCTTGCTGACGATCTGCAAAACCTAGTGACTCGTAGTAGCACGCTTCGCACTCTGGGTATTCTATCGCAAGCAAACAATAGCATACATAAGAAATCAAGCAAACATGCACAGGTAAAACTCAAATAAGAAGATCTAACGAGAAAGTTCAACTGAAGAACTCTTGTTTGCAAAAAGAATCAAATCAAACGGAGCAACGAAACTCAAACTGCGAAAGAAACAAGATCCGATTACTAATATGGACTAAAGTCAAATTTTATAGTACCAAAATCTTGTTCAAGTTGGTTAAACAGAAAGAGGGCTTCGAGACGAAGATCTAGGTGCTTGAATCACCTGATTCCGATAAACGAGCGAAAAGATAAACTAAAACGAAGATCAGGGTAGAAATCATGATCGAAAATAATCGCGGAAAAACCCTGGAAAAAGAAGAACTGACGAACAGGCTAACGAACGAACGTTCACTGTCTGTGACTAACGGATGAACACCGTTCGTTAAAACGAACATATGGACGAACGTCCGCTATTTAACTAAACCGGGAAAAACCGAAACAAAACCGATCTAAAATAAAAAAAACGAGATGTAGGGTTTTCGAAATAAAACCGATTGGTTTTCTCGCGAAAAACGGCGGCGGCTACCTCCGGCGACAGTCAGCGAGGCGGTGGCAGGACGGCGGTGCGGCTATGGGCAACTCCAGCGGGGCGGCTCCGGCGAGGGCGGCACGGCGGCGGCGGTGGATCCAGCGGCGGCGGCGCGAATTGGGCTAGGGTTTGGGGTGCAGTGGGGTGGGCTGGCGGCTAGGGGTTACGGCTCTTAAAAGGCTGGCCGGGTCAGTGTCCCAGGCAGACACGGCCCGGTAAGGTCGATAACTTGTTTTTAAAAAAAATATCCCGACGCGCGGAAAAATGATTAAAAGAAATACTAAACGGACTCCGGAAATCCTAAAATAAAATTACCCCGTCCTCTAAAAATATAGCGGACAAAGTGAACATTTATTTGGGCCTCTAATGCAATTTTGAAAAACGCATATTTTTCCTAATTCAAATAAAATTGCAATAAACTCCAATAAAATTTATTTATTGATTTTCATATTTTTCCTCCAACATTTCATTTATTTTGGAGAACTCATATTATCTCCTCTCATATATTTTAATACGAAATATTTTCGGAGAGAAAAATTATTTAAAACCAAAATGATCCTTGTTTGAATATTTGATAAAATTCAAATATGAAAAACATGAAATCCCCAACTCTCTCCGTGGGTCCTTAAGTTGCTTAGAATTTCGAGGATCGCGAAACGAAATGCAATATAATATGATATGCATGAATGACCTATGTATAACATTCCAAATTGAGATTTTGGGATGTTACAACTACTAATATGTGTATTTGCATGCTTGGTGGAGATCCTTGTTGCTATTGCCATGTTTATCATGTGCCTCATGCTATTGATGCTATTTCTCATATCGTGCTTTCATGCTTGTGCTATGTCATGCTCGATATTTGTTGATTGTGCTCACACATGTCATGCTCGATGGACATATCATCCACACAACAAATTTGCATCTTATGCATGGATTGACTCACATTATGATAGCCTTGTTGCATCTTGTATTCCCATGTCATCCATGATATATGAGCTTGTGCATTTCCTTAGCAAATTTGTTGTGATCTTCCTTGATGGCATATTCTTACATCATGATCATATTGCCCATCATCAGTTGCATGATCACATAGTCACATTGAGCACCAATTTCCATATTCATGCTATTGATAAACCGTCTCACTATGATATCATTTTGCACCGAGGTTTCATTGATCATATTCACGACACATTGGTGTGCACAATGATTGCATTTGCCAACATGAATGCTTTACATGTCATTTTACATCATTTGGACAAGCATCTTGTGCCTTGCTATGAACAACTCCATTGGACGACATTATGCTTACTTGATGGACACCTTTTGAGTGCTAACCATTGTATTTCCGAGTGTCATTTGTGTTTGCTCTTTTTGCATGTATACCACTCCGGCGACACCTTGGAGTACTTGGATTGCGCCATGTTTTCAACTCCGTCCAACTACAAGTTCATCCCCAACAACCGTTTCCATGGTGATGAGGATCACGATCCGAGGTCGGATCTTTCCCAAGGGGGGAGATGATGCGGAGCAGCCCATGTTCATCCCCATGTACACTTCGACTACTCGCCAAGCCCCAAGAGAACATAAGACGAGACCTCAAGTATATGCCATCGGACACAAGGTGAACTCGCTCCTCTCCGAATCGTCACTTTCCGCATGTGAGACATGGCTACTACCTCAAACATGTGTGCTATGCATGACCAGGAACCAAGAGGAAGCCCATGGACAAGAAGGCGAGGACACCAAGCGCCAGGAACAAGAACAAGAGCTACAGGAGCTGCTCCAACCACCGGACGTCCGGCGCCTGAAGATCCACCGGACGACCGGCCCGGACCGGACGACCGGCAATCCCGCACCCGAGCCAAATGAGCGGAAGTCCGACGCCAGCGGTCGACCGGCGACCGGACGACCGGCCACCTCCGGAAATCCGGCACTCCAACGTCCGAGCCAGATCGAGCGGACGTCCGACGTCTACTGGACCTGTCTGCACATAGTGTTCGGGCCCGAGGCCCATGTACCCTTTCACTTCGCCCCCTTTTGCACTAAGACTATAAATAGACCTCCTCCACCTAGTTAGGGTTAGCGTTGTGATAGCTCATATTAGAGATAGAGCTTCACTCATCCACATCGGATCTACTCCACGAGAGAGACCGCGGCCCCTCTACAGAGAAGATCCACGTTGGATTCAAGACCTCCTCGTGGAGAAGACCATCAAGACCTCCTCACGGAGAAGAAGTGATTACCCTATGTATCGTCCCGTGTTGATTTTGGATCATGTATCTCCCTTTGTGTTCATGGATCTAGCGCATGTGTGACTACATCTTGTTGGTTTTAGTGTTTCTCTCGTGTTTCCCCTCGTGTTTCCTCTCATGATTCCCCTCATGTTCTTCATGTTCTTCGCGGGATCCGCTCCTTTCGTGAAAGATTGGCCACATAGGGTTCCACCCTACATCACCTTTCTTGTTAAATGTTAGCCATAAGGGAGTTCAATTTGTGACACCTTTTTCCAAGTTTACAATGACAATGTACTACGATTTCTGAAGGTTCTTTTGGAGGATTTTAGTACATACATGCCCCCCCCCATATTGGTTGCTTGATCCATATGGTTGCATTCAATAAGCTTTTCTCCTTTGGATTCATCTGTACTAGTTTTCTTAGGGAACTTTTCATCCACTCCAACCTCTTGTGAAGAAGGCTACATTTTTCTAGAATGTAATCAAATGCCCATGTTAATCATGTCAGATCGAAGATGGCATGTTAGTGCATTTTACAAATCTTGCAAACCAAATAGCTAGGCCTATAGTAATGTTCAAAACTGCATGTAGGCACTAACACGTTTTCTTCTTTTACATATAAGATTAGGCCCAGTGGTGGATAATGTGATACAATATAACAATCACGTCGAATGCCTAGATCTGCATCTCTTAGAAATTACTTTGAACTCCTACCGAGGGACCTTACCGGAGATTATATTCGCCAGGTTCTTTGTTCTCAGAGCAAGGGTGCTGAAGGAAATGAGGTTTGCCCTACATTTATTTCACAAAAATGAATGGTCTGTTGATCAGCGTCGGTGCCTGCGGCGGAATGGAGTAGGCTCCAAAAATGCTGAATTTCATTTTGGAACTTCAGATGACAGAGTAATCGGAAGTCATCGGGTCAACCCCATACATGACTTCTCAGTGGCTGACCCCTTTGCAAAAATTGTGAGGTTTCGAAGCCAGACTTAGAAGCGGTGACATTATTTTGAACCTCTCTGATATCCATGTTCAGCGCATCGCCGCAAGCGTTTGCAGCTGATGAGATGAATTTCATTTCTAATATCAGTTTGAACCTTGTAATCTTCGAATTTGAGCCATATAACTCTGGAATTTGAACCTTGTAACATTTCGAGCTTTTGTGGTACAATCATTGAAATGGCATCATATGAGATCGTATATTGCTAGCACTATTTTGACCTTAATATGCAATGGTCTTAGATTTTATTAACCATTCTTGAATCAGTTTACCTTATCGATCTCACAACACACAATCTGTATAGCTAACTCGACTGCGATCTTCGACAATATTGCACATAGTTGGTTTCTTCCACCGTGTGCACTGTAGAGCGTAGAATTAATTATGAGTGTCCATCATCACCCTTCTGTGTAACTTTGACCTCATCACCCAAGGGTAAAATTATGACCGAAGTCATTCCACACACTTCGTTTTTACAAAGCTTTTTGCCAATAAACGCCCACGATTTGTCCCTCTTCTAGCCAACGCGAGGCCAAACTAACCGGGCGTGAAGCTTGCGCGGTAAACAGGCGGTAGCATGGGAACAGGCTCTTCGAGCCCACGCCTGGGGTGCGGTGTTGTCAAGCGTGCACTGGATTATGGAATCCTTCGCTATGAACGTTGTGACAAGACGTGACGATTATAGGTCGGCCGGCCCCCATTTATTACAGCGGCCATTTAACCTACCCTTGTGTCTCTTCAACCTTTCGATCGTGCCCCACCATTGCAAGAAGCACATCCACCATAATAAATTCTTAGAGGGTATCCTGCGCGGCTCTAATGGCGCTCCGAGCAGCTGCCGACGATGAACATCAGTTCACTATGCGTGCCGTGGTGGACACCCACAAAAGGTTCATGGACCTCTCGGTAGTGTACACCAACGACCCGGTCTGGGCGGAGCACTCCATCCACATCATGGAGCTGTTGCTTGCCGAGGAGAAGTACAAGGTGGTCGGGTTCGACCTCGAGTACACCCGTGCTCGTGCCGGGTCTCGTCCCAAGGTCGCTGTCGCCTAGATGTGTGTGTGCCACCACGTCCTCGTCTACCACTACTGCCTGGCCACAAGGCCTTACGAGCATTTCGCCAGGTTTGTCAACAGCCCCCACTACTTGTTTGCTACGGTGGACATCACCGACGATATAAAGGCGCTCAAGGATTCGAGCATCGCCTGCCAGAATCTTGTCGACATCCAGGGCCAATACAAGATCAGGGTCAGCAAGGAGCATGAGAAGGACTCACCAGTTCACCTCACCGAGGCCATCACCGACCCCTACTATAGAGACATGAAGGATTTGTGCAAAAAGGACAAGCGTGCCTGGCACTCGGCCTGGATGGAGACACTCGACAAAGCTAACGTCGTGTACGCGGCCAATGAGGCGTACATGATCTACGACATGTATAGGCGGATCGTTGACATGAGGAAGTCCCTCCTTCCTCAAAACAGCCAGGGATCCAGCCGGAAGCAGAGCAATGGCAAGCGTCGTCGCAACAATAAGTAGATGATTAGATCCTCGCTTCTCCTACTTTAGTATGCATGTAATTGCTTTCTTTGGTGTGTGGAAATGTTATGTGTGTAGTCACTTGTGTAATTGTATGCTTAATTTGGTTATGCAATGTTGTCTTTTTGAGTATATATGTTGATGATGTAGACAGAGCGTAGATGTTGTGCGGACAAAGAAAATCACATCACACACGGACTAAAGATTGGAACCCGTCGATGATGTTTGCATCAATCACTCGCAATTGTATACCAGCAATCGTTTGCTCACAGCGCACATGGCTTGTTAGCAGTAATCGTCTGTGTTGTTATCAGTCTTCGCACACGTCTCCGATTACGGACATGTTTGCCTCGTATCACACACATCTTGTTCATTTGAACCGTTTCTTTTCTCATGTCTCAACGCAAACAGTTCATCTGAGTGAACCGCATGCCGTATATCGCACACACCTTTGATCTGACTCACCATTTCTTTTGTGTTGCCTAATCACAAACAGTTCATCCGAGTGAACCGTATGCTATGTATCGCACACACCTTCATTTGGCTGCCCGTTTCTTTTGTTCCTCCTCATCGCAAACAGTTCATTGAACTGAATCGTATGCCCTTCATTGCACACGCAAATAAAACCTGAACCGTGTTTGATGCATCCGTCATCGCAAACGTTTTATACATTTCTGAAGGTTTTCATACAGCACTGTTTGTGATTATTGCATCGCACACAGTTTCTCGAAGGGTCTCTGCTCCTAGTGTCGCGTTAGCAGCATCCTGTAGTAGTGGATGTCAACTACATGATCATGCAAAGCAATGTGACAATGATGATGCGTGTCATAATAAACGGAACGGTGGAAATTTGCATGGCAATATATCTCGGAAGGGCTATGGAAATGCCATAATAGGTAGGTATGGTGGCTGTTTTAAGGAAGGTATATGGTGGGTTTTGTAGCGATCCGACCTCAGACGGTCAAATCTCTATGTATAAGTTTCATCCCTGGATCGGTAATGCTGACACACAGTACTCGAGGATGTATAACAGAGTTCAATCACACACTTATTACATCGAATGTCTCAAAAGAGAACTATTACAATAATATGGCTGAAGGCCATCTAAATAAGATAACAGCAGAAGCTTCAAGCGTAAATGAGTCCATCAACTCCAATGGCATATCTGAGTGCACGACAACGACATAGCGCACCTTACTCTTCGTCTGAAAACTCTGCAACATAATACGTTGCAGCTTGTGTACGTCGGCACATGGAATATGCTGGCAAGATAACACTATAAAGCAATGAACAACTAACAGCTAGCACTATGTGCATATATAGCTGGTGGAGGCTCTATGGTTATCATTTGCATAAAGCTAGTTTTTTCCTACAACAAGGGAATATATTTATATTTAACTACAAAGTTTGTTGAAAACATTGAGAAGGTTCCTCCAACTCAATCCCAAAATATTATCAACCCAACAAATTAATTAAGTAGAGTGATGAGATCAAATCAATAATTCAAGTACCAGATACTCAAGATGTCCATAACCGAGGACACGGCTAACCATGATTAGTTTATACACTCTGCATAGGTTTGCGCACTTTTCCCCACAAGACTCGATCTCCTCCGTTGGATTTCTCGCACTACATGATGTTTGAGAAACGGATAACCGAGACACAGTCTTTCAGAAGCATTAACTCTTTACTCTGGGTAGACAGTACCACCTACATCCCCTACATCTGCTAGCCTACCACTGGCGGAAAAGTAACGAGGGTTTGAAGATCAAGGACTAATCTATGTTAAAGGTATTCGTGGATAGGTCCCTGGCCGAAAAATAAAATAAAAAGAAAAACCCAACGAGCGAACATTCGCTAAAGAAACTAACGAACGAAAACGTTTGCTACCGCGGGATAACGGACAAACGTCCGCAAATTAATACAGATCGGAAAAACCTAGAAAAACCCTAACCCTAAAAATAAACCAAAAATAAACCGGCGAACCGGTGCGGTTTTTACGGGTCAACCGCGGCGACGAGACAAAGGCGACATCCGGAGGCATCGGAGGTTGGCGGGGCGAGGCCGGGCTCCGGCGGCGGCTTGCGGCGGCGGCGGTGGCGACGAGCAGCGGCGACGGCGCGGGGTGAGGAGAGGAGGGGCGGCTTTATAAAGGGCTGGGGGGAAGACTTGGGGAAGGGGGCGGGCGGTGGCGTACCCAGAGTCTGGCTCGGACTCCGGCAACGTCGGGTGGCGACAGGACTCCTCCCACGCGAGGAGGAAGGCGGGGCGGGCTGCTGGGTAGGCTCGGCTGGGCCTTCGGCCCAGTCGGGTGACGGAGTTTTTTAAATAAATTTCGCCCGAAAGAAAAATCCTAATAAAATATAAATGAAAATTTCTAAAAATACCAGAAATAATTTTCACCGTCCAAACCTAATATTTAGGACAAGATGAACATTTTTCTAGACTAAAAATGAAATTTTCAATAATTCATATTTTTCTAATTCAAATAAAATACGAATAAAATAATAATCTGATTTTAATTTTTCTCCGCAAATATTCCTCTCTTTTGAAGAAGTCATTTTATCTTCTCTCATTTATTTTTATTATTGGAAATAATTGGAGAGAAAATGTTAAAATCAAATTGATCCTCCTTTCAAATTTGAAAAATTCAAATATGGAAATTTGTGAAACCTCCAACTCTCTCCTTGGGTCCTTGAGTTGCTTAAGATTTTTAGGATCTCAACCAAAATGCAAAAAAAATATTATGTGCATATGATGACCTATGTATAACATCCAAATTGTAAATTGGCATGTTACAAACCTACCCCCCTTAGGATGAATCTCGGCCTCGAGATTCGGGTTGGCTAGAAAATAGGTGTGGGTGGTCTTTCCGTAGGTCTTCCTCTCGCTCCCAGGTGGCTTCATCCTCAGTATGGTGGATCCACTGAACTTTACAAAACATGATAACCTTGCTGCGTGTAACTCAGCTGGCAAACACGAGAATCTTGACGGGTTTCTCCTTGTAGGTTAGATCGCTCTGAAGGAAATATGCCCTAGAGGCAATAATAAAGTTATTATTTATTTCCTCATATCATGATAAATGTTTATTATTCATGCTAGAATTGTATTAACCGAAAACATAATACATGTGTGAATACATAGACAAACATAAGTGTCACTAGTATGCCTCTACTTGACTAGCTCATTGATCAAATATGGTTGAGTTTCCTAGCCGTAGACATGAGTTGTCATTTGATCAACGGAATCACATCATTAGAAGAATGATGTGATTGACATGACCCATTCCATTAGCTCAGCACTTGATCGTTTAGTTTATTGCTATTGCTTTCTTCATGACTTATACATGTTCCTATGACTATGAGATTATGCAACTCCCGATACCAGAAGAACACTTTGTGTGCTACCAAATGTCAAAACGTAACTGGGTGATAAAGGAGGTGCTCTACAGGTGTCTCCAATGGAGTTCGTTGAGTTGGCATAGATCGAGAATAGGATTTGTCACTCCGATTGTAGGAGAGGTATCTCTGGGCCCTCTCGGTAATGCACATCACTATAAGCCTTGCAAGCAATGTGACTAATGATTTAGTTACGGGATGATGCATTACGGAACGAGTAAAGAGACTTGCCGGTAACGAGATTGAACTAGGTATAGAGATACCGACGATCGAATCTCGGGCAAGTAACATACCGTTGACAAAGGGAACAACGTATGTTGTTATGTGGTTTGACCGATAAAGATCTTCGTAGAATATGTAGGAACCAATATGAGCATCCAGTTTCCGCTATTGGTTATTGACCAGAGACGTGTCTCGGTCATGTCTACATAGTTCTCGAACCCATAGGGTCCGCACGCTTGAAGTTTTGTGACAATCGGTATTATGAGTTTTGTGTTTTGATGTACCGAAGGTAGTTCGGAGTCCCGGATATGATCACGGACATGACGAGGAGTCTCGAAATGGTCGAGACATAAAGATCGATATATTGGATGACTATGTTCGGACACGGGAGTGTTTCGGGAGGTTTCGGACATATACCAGAGTACTGGGGGGTTACTAGAACCCCCCGGGGAGTATATTGGGCCTAATGGGCCTTAGTGGGAGAAGAGGAGGGCCGGCCAGGGCAGCCGCGCGCCCCTCCCCCTCTAGTCCGAATTGGACAAGGAGGGGGGCGGCGCCCCCCTTTCCTTCTCTTCTTATCTCCCTTCCTCTCCTACTCCTACTCCTACTTGGAAGGGGGGAGTCCAACTCCCGGTGGGAGTAGGACTCCTCTTGGGGCATGCCACAGGAGGCCGGCCCCTCCCCTTCCTCCACTCCTTTATATACGAGGAGGGGGCACCCCTTGGAGACACAACAATTGATCATTGATCTTTTAGCCATGTGTGATGCCCCCCTCCACCATAATCCACCTCGGTCATATCGTAGCGGTGCTTACGCGAAGCCCTGCGTCGGTAGCTTCATCAACACCGTCACGACGCCGTCGTGCTGACGAAGCTCTTCCCGGAAGCTCTACTGGATCGTGAGTTCGCGGGACGTCACCAAGCTGAACATGTGCTGAACGCGGAGGTGCCGTACGTTCGGTACTGAGGATCGGTCGATCGTGAAGACGTACGACTACATCAACCACGTTGTCATAACGCTTCCGCTTACGGTCTATGAGGGTACGTAGATGACACTCTCCCCTCTCGTTGCTATGCATCACTGATACGTCTCCAACGTATCAATAATTTTTTATTGCTCCATGCTATATTATCTACTGTTTTGGACATTATTGGGCTTTATTATACACTTTTATATTATTTTTTGGGACTAACCTATTAACCGGACGCCCAACCCAGAATTTTTGTTTTTTGCCTATTTTAGGGTTTTGAAGAAAAGAATATCAAACGGAGTCCAAACGGAATAAAACCTTCAGGAACGTGATTTTCTCGCCAAACAAGATCCAGGAGACTTGGACCCTATGTCAAGAAACCAACAAGGAGGCCACGAGTTAGGGGGCGCGCCTACCCCCCCCCCCCCCAAGCGCGCCCTCCACCCTCATGGGCCCCCCTGTTGCTCCACCAACGTACTTCTTCCTCCTATATATACCTACGTACCCCCAAACGATCAGATACGGATCCAAAACCCTAATTCCACCGCCGCAACTTTTTGTATCCACAAGATCCCATCTTGGGGCCTGTTCCGGAGCTCCGCCGGAGGGGGCATCAATCACGGAGGGCTTCTACATCAACACCATAGCCTCTCCGATGAAGTGTGAGTAGTTTACCTCAGACCTACGGGTTTATAGTTATTAGCTAGATGGCTTCTTCTCTCTTTTTGGATCTCAATACAAAGTTCTCCCCCTCTCTTGTGGAGATCTATTCGATGTCATCTTCTTTTGCGGTGTGTTTGTTGAGATCGATGAATTGTGGGTATATGATCAAGTTTATCTATGAAAAATATTTGAATCTTCTCTGAATTCTTTACGTATGATTGGTTATCTTTGCAAGTCTCTTTGAATTATCAGTTTGGTTTGGCCTACTAGATTGATCTTTCTTGCAATGGGAGAAGTGCTTAGCTTTGGGTTCAATCTTGCGGTGTCCTTTCCCAGTGACAGTAGGGGCAGCAAGGCACGTATTGTATTGTTGCCATCGAGGATAACAAGATGGGGTTTTTATCATATTGCATGAATTTATCCCTCTACATCATGTCATCTTTCTTAAGGCGTTACTCTGTTCTTATGAACTTAATACTCTAGATGCATGCTGGATAGCGGTCGATGTGTGGAGTAATAGTAGTAGATGCAGGTAGGAGTCGGTCTACTTGTCTTGGACGTGATGCCTATATACATGATCATACCTAGATATTCTCATAACTATGCTCAATGCTGTCAATTGCTCAATAGTAATTTGTTCACCCACCGTAAAATACTTATGCTCTCGAGAGAAGCCACTAGTGAAACCTATGGCCCCCGGGTCTATCTTCATCATATTAATCTTTCAATACTTCGTTATTTTCATTGCTTTTATTTTACTTTGCATCTTTATCATAAAAATACCAAAAATATTATCTTATCATATCTATCAGATCTCACTCTCGTAAGTGGCCGTGTAAGGATTGACAACCCCTTATCGCGTTGGTTGTGAGGATTTATTTGTTTCATGTAGGTGCGAGGGACTCGCGCGTAGCCTCCTACTGGATTGATACCTTGGTTCTCAAAAACTGAGGGAAATACTTACGCTACTTTGCTGCACCACCCTTTCCTCTTCAAGGGAAAACCAACACAAGTGCTCAAGAGGTAGCAATCACCATGATCTTGCGTGTGTGTTGGAATTTTTTTGAAATTACTACATTCCCCAACAGTGGCATCAGCGCCAGGTTTATGCATAGATGTTATATGCACGAGTAGAACACAAGTGAGTTGTGGGCGATACAAGTCATACTGCTTACCAGCATGTCATACTTTGGTTCGGCGGTGTTGTTGGATGAAGCGACCCGGACCGACATTACGCGTACGCTTATGCGAGACTGGTTCTACCGACGTGCTTTGCACACATGTGGCTGGCGGGTGTCAGTTTCTCCAACTTTAGTTGAAACGAGTGTGACTATTCCCGGTCCTTGTTGAAGGTTGAAACAACACTAACTTGACAAACTATCATTGTGGTTTTGATGCGTAGGTAAGAATGGTTCTTGCTCAGCCCATAGCAGCCACGTAAAACTTGCAACAACAAAGTAGAGGACGTCTAACTTGTTTTTGCAGGGCATGTTGTGAGCTGATATGGTCAAGGCATGATGCTATATTTTATTGTATGAGATGATCATGTTTTTAACGGAGTTATTGGCAACTGGCAGGAGCCATATGGTTGTTGCTTTATTGTATGAAATGCAATCGCCATGTGATTGCTTTACTTTATCACTAAGCGGTAGCGATAGTCGTAGAAGCAATAGTTGGCAAGACGACAATGATGCTACGATGGAGATCAAGGTGTCGCGCCGGTGATGATGGTGATCATGACGGTGCTTTGGAGATGGAGGTCAAAGGCACAAGATGATGATGATGGCCATATCATATCACTTATATTGATTGCATGTGATGTTTATCCTTTATGCATCTTATTCTGCTTTGATTGACGGTAGCATTATAAGATGATCTCTCACTAAAATTTCAAGGTACAAGTGTTCTCCCTGAGTATGCATCGTTGCAAAAGATCGTCGTGCCGAGACACCATGTGATGATTGGGTGTGATAAGCTCAACGTTCTTATACAACGGGTGCAAGCCAGTTTTGCACACGCAGAATACTCAGGTTAAACTTGACGAGCCTAGAATATGCAGATATGGCCTCGGAACACTGAGACCAAAAGGTCGAGTGTGAATCATATAGTAGATATGATCAATGAGGGAGTCCTGGATTAGGGGGTCTCCGGACAGCCGGACTATATCCTTTGGCCGGACTGTTGGACTATGAAGATGCGAGATTGAAGACTTCGTCCCGTGTCCGGATGGGACTCTACTTGGCGTAGAAGGCAAGCTAGGCAATACGAATATGTATACCTCCTCCTTTGTAACCGACCTTATGTAACCCTATCCCCCTCCAGTGCCTATATAAACCGGACGGTTTTAGTCCATAGGACAACAGACAATCATACCATAGGCTAGCTTCTAGGGTTTAGCCTCTTTGATCTCGTGGTGGATCAACTCTTGTAATACTCATATCATCAAGAACAATCAAGCAGGACGTAGGGTGTTACCTCCATCAAGAGGGCACGAACCTGGGTAAACATCGTGTCCCCTGCCTCCTGTTACATCCTCCTTAGACGCACAGTTCGGGACCCCCTACCCGAGATCCGCCGGTTTTGACACCGACATTGGTGCTTTCATTGTGAGTTCCACTGTGTCATCACCATAAGGCTTGATGGCTCGTTCGATCATCGCTAGCAATGCGGTCCAGGGTGAGGCTTTCCTCCCCGGACAGATCTTCGTATTCGGCGGCTTCGACTACGGGCCAATTCGCTTGGCCATATGGAGCAGATCGAGAGCTACGCCCCTGGCCATCAGGTCAAATTTGGAAACTTGAACTACACGGCCAACATCCACGGAGACTTGATCTTTGATGGATTCGAGCCCATTCCGGATGCGCCGCACAGTCGCGACGAGCAAGACGTAACTCTGTCGTCAGACAGTGTTCGGGAGATTGCATCCGTAGCTACTCCGGCCATTAATCCGGAGCAAATCGCGCCATCCGAGAACAGAGGGATAGACCCCGCCATGGAGGCCGCACTCTCAGTGGAGATAGAGCCAGATACTGACTTCACCCCTTACGAGAGCCGTGTCGCCGAACCACTAGATTCATCTCTTGCCAGGACTCCGAGCCGCTCACATCCGTGCCCGTCGAGTCCGACTGGGCGCCGATCATGGAGTTCACCTCCGCGGATATATTTCAGAACTCGCCTTTCGGAGATGTGCTAAATTCATTAAGGTCTCTCTCCCTGTCAGGAGAACCTTGGCCGAACTATGTCCGGCTAGAATGGGATGTGGATGACGAAGAAATTCGCTGCCCACCCACCACCCACTTAGTAGCCACTGTCGACGACTTAACCGACATGCTTGACTTCGACTCCGAAGACATCGACGGTATGGATGACGATGCAGGAGACGAACAGGAACCACCGCCCACAGGGCGCTGGACCGCCACTCCATCACATGACGTATACATGGTGGACACACCCAGAGAGGGCAATGGCAAAGAGACAGCGGAGGATGACCTCTCCAAGAAGCAACCCAAGCACCGACGTCAGTGGCGCCGCTCTAAGTCCCGCCATAGCAAAAACAGCGGTAACAGCACAAGAGGAAATAACAGTCCAGTCGACTCTAGAAGAAACGACGACTGCACCACCCCAGCGGCAGAGCACGATCAAGATGCAAATTGCAAACATAGTACGGATCCGACGTCCGACCACGACGACGCCAAGGATAAGCCTCATCAAACCCCGTCTGGGGAAGAAAACAGTCCGGACAAAGATGCACACATCATCCCGGAAACGCACTTGGAGCAAGAAAACCTCCACAAAAGGCTTATTGCCACAGCGAGGAGCCTAAAGAAACAGAAGCGAAGGCTCAAGTTCGCACAAGATACGCTCAACAGCAAGTGGAACAAAGTAACAAAGTATGGTGGAAGTTACCATAAAAATAGTTATCCAAAGCGCAAGCTATTACCGGAATTCGATGATGAGGCCTTAGAGCCCATACAGCCGAAAAGTGATACGGCCAACCGGCCGGATCCACCACCCTATGAGCGCGATAGAGCGGCTAACAAAGTCGCGCATAAGTCAACACACGATCTACGTGAGAACTTGCGTCAAAAATCCGGCGCAACCAGATCTATCTATGAATCTAGGAAGCGCGCTACGGTACACAACCAACACCGAATACTACAACCGTCCGAATACCATGGCGCATCCCAATACAGGGGTGCCGCACACCCCTTATGTTTTACTAATGAGGTGTTGGATCACGAATTCCTAGAGGGATTCAAACCGGTGAACATAGAGGCGTACGACGGAACCACAGACCCTGGAGAATGGATAGATGACTTCATCCTCCATATTCATATGGCTCGTGGAGACGATCTCCATGCCATTAAATACCTGCCCCTCAAGCTTAAAGGGCCAGCCCGGCACTGGCTGAAAAGCCTCCCCGAAAACTCAATTGGAAGTTGGGAGGAGCTCGAGGACGCTTTTCGGGCCAATTTTCAAGGGACTTATGTCCGACCTCCGGATGCAGACGATTTAAGTCATATAATCCAACAGTCTAGAGAGTCCGCCCAAAAACTTTGGAACAGGTTCCTCACCAAGAAGAACCAAATAGTCGACTCTTCGGACGTCGAAGCCTTAGCAGCTTTTAAACACAGCGTCCGAGACGAATGGCTCGCCAGACACCTCGGTCAAGAAAAACCGAGAACAATGGAAGCCCTAACAAGCCTCATGACCCGCTTTTGTGCGGGCGAGGACAGCTGGTTGGCCCGTAGCAGCACCAGCAACCCAAGCACATTCGAAGTCAGGGATGGCAATGGTAAACCACGACGCAACAAAAACAAGCGTCGAATTAAAGAAGGTAGCCCAGATAACACGAGGTAAACGCCGGATTCAGGGGCTCCCAACCAGGTCAACGGAAAAAGCCTTTCAAAGGCAGCAGAGAAGGACAATCTGGCCTAAACAAAATTCTTGACAAACTCTGTCAGATTCATGGCACCCCAGACAAACCTGCAAATCATACCCATCGAGAATGCTGGGTCTTCAAGCAGGCCGGTAAGCTAAACGTCGAACACAAAGGGGAAGAGACACCAAGCGAAGACGAGGATGAGCCTCGCCAGCAAAGCGCTGGAGGACAAAAAAAGTTCCCACCAGAGGTTAAATCAGTAAACGTGATCCATGTGACAAAGAGGAGAAACAAGCATGCACTCCGAGGCACACGCACCATAGAGCCCGTCACCCCTAGGTTCAACCCCTGGTTGGCCTGCCCGATCACTTTTGATCGTAGGGATCACGAGACAGATATCCGGCACGAAAGACTGACGGCCTTGGTGTTAGACCCAATAATAAATGGGTACCATTTCACACGGGTCCTCATGGATGGCGGCAGTGATCTAAATCTGATATATCAGGACACAGTCCGCAAAATGGGGATAGACCCGACACAAATAAGCCACAGTAATACTACCTTCAAGGGAGTAATACCAGGCCAAGAGGCCCGCTGTATGGGCTCTCTACTACTAGAGGTAGTATTCGGTTCTCCTGATAAATTCCGAAGTGTCTATCAAGCACTGCTCGGAAGAACGGCTTTCGCTCGTTTTAACGCAATACCGCATTATGCTTTTCTCAAGCTTAAGATGCCCGGTCCACGTGGCATCATCTCTGTTAGTGGAAATACCGAACGTTCCCCATGTACAGAAGAGGATGCGGCGGCTCTAGTAGCCGCAAACTAGACGGGCTCACCAACCAGAAAAATGGCAGGTCGTCAAGACCACGGACATGGTCAAACGAATCCGGTGTTCCATCATATATGCATGAGATTGGTTTTCGAACCCTCATAAACGATACCAGGGGCTTCCCGCATGTAATCAGGGCCCGCCCGGCTCAACTAGGCTTCTTGAATCTTGATAGTTCATTGACAATAACCAATTCTTCTTTTTGGCACGGAAACTTTTGCCTAAGTTCTTTCCTTTTGCAAATGACAATCGTGCTACACCCGTCCAGGACACGGCACAATGGATACACAGGCGCAGACGTGCAGTAGGGACCCACCCAAAGGTTTCTTTTTAGATTAAGCCCTTCGTAAAGCTTTTTTACTGCCTCTTGTTGCTCACATCCTCCAGATACTCCACACAACCGAGAAGGATGTTGGCGTTATTGGCATGTGGCCACGCCAGAATTTTCCATGTACCTGGACACATGGGGTTTCTTATTAAGGGCATTGTTTAGCCCGGTATATGTTATAAAGACCGAACACCTTAGGGAGTGTTCAGCGTCGCGATTTTGGCCCTATATGCATCAGCTCTGAATCATGTCTTTGGTCAAATGTTGGGTTTGCCCGGCTCCCACGTTTTGGTACCTTACATTCCGTTATATCGGCTAAGGTAGCACTGGGAGAACTACTGCGATTGTGCCCTGGTTCATCCGGATGAGCACCTCAGTAGAGAAAGCCGAAAACTAACTGTCATGATATAGCGAGAGACTGGTCAACCACTCGATGACTCATCGGAATCTTCGGGATTCCTCCGCATTAATGAAGGGCCGTTTCCCGGTCATGTACGTACGCGTCCCGTATTCGGACGAGCACAGAAGTACCAGGGGCTATATAGTAGCCCCACTGTCAAACTCCTATGGCTAAGTGAAAGTGTTAAAACAATATAGTCTGATTGCCTCGTTCGCTGCGCTATCACCTCCTTAACGGACCAAGACATTGGGTCAAGTGTGGATATGCATCTTTTGCGAACACCCCCGCATTATATGCGTGGGGGCGGAAGCCGACGACTGCAAACTTTCAGGTTATACACATATATACATAAACGGCCGCACAGGAGGCATCATAGTACTTTCGGGCAAAAGTATAAATACAGCCTTGTTAATTCAGTAAAACATTGTTTATACAATGGGAATACATGTCACTGGAAAATAATATTCTTCGAGCACTGAGCCTCTATCGAACGAGCGCCTTCAAGAACTTCTTCAAAGTAGTGCTTGGTAGCCACTCGGCCTACGGTCGAACCCTGTGTCGCAACAGTGGTGGCCTCCATCTCCGAACTTAGTCCGCAACAAGAAGGGCTTCCCAGACACGATATCTGCAGCTTGATTCAGTTCCTCCTTCGTCGCTTGATACGTCTCCAACGTATCTAATTTTCCAAACACTTTTGCCCTTGTTTTGGACTCTAACTTTCATGATTTGAATGGAACTAACCCGGACTGACGCTGTTTTTAGAAGAACTACCATGGTGTTATTTATGTGCAGGATCAGACGTTCTCGGAATGACCTGAAACTTCACGGAGACACTTTTCAAAAAATAAGAAAAGTACCTACCAAAGATGAAGGCCAGGGGGGCCACCGTCTTGCCACGAGGGTGGGGGCGCGCCTGCCCCCCTAGGGCGTGCCCCCTACCTCGTGGGCCCCCTGTTGCGTCTCCGACTCCAACTCCACCTCCATATATTGAGTTCTGATGAGAAAAAAATCAAGGAGAAGAAATCATCGCGTTTTATGATACGGAGCCGCCGCCAAGCCCTAAAACCTCTCGGGAGGGCTGATCTGGAGTCCGTTCGGGGCTCCGGAGAGGGGAATCCATCACCATCGTCATCATCAACCATCCTCCATCACCAATTTCATGATGCTCACTGCCGTGCGTGAGTAATTCCATCGTAGGCTTGCTGGACGGTGATGGGTTGGATGGGATCTATCATGTAATCAAGTTAGTTTTGTTAGGGTTTGATCCCTAGTGTCCACTATATTCCGAGATTGATGTTGCTATGACTTTGCTATGCTTAATGCTTGTCACTAGGGCCCGAGTGCCATGATTTCAGATCTGAACCTATTATGTTTTCATCAATATATGAGTGTTCTTGATCCTATCTTGGAAGTCTATAGTCACCTATTATGTGTTATGATCCGTTAACCCCGAAGTGACAATAATCGGGATACTTACCGGTGATGACCGTAGTTTGAGGAGTTCATGTATTCACTATGTGTTAATGCCTTGTTCCGGTTCTCTATTAAAAGGAGGCCTTAATATCCCTTAGTTTCCGTAAGGACCCCGCTGCCACAGGAGGGTAGGACAAAACATGCCATGCAAGTTCTTTTCCATAAGCACGTATGACTATATTCGGAATACATGCCTACATTATATCAATGAACTGGAGCTAGTTCTGTGTCACCCTAGGTTATGACTGTTACATGATGAACCGCATCCGGCATAATTCTCCATCACCGATCCATTGCCTACGAGCTTTCCATATATTGTGCTTCACTTATTTACTTTTCCATTGCTATTGCTATCATCACTACAAAATACCAAAAATATTACTTTTACTACTGTTACCTTTTGCTACCGTTATCACCACTATCATATTACTTTGCTACTAAACACTTTGCTGCAGATATTAAGTTTCCAGGTGTGGTTGAATTGACAACTCAGCTGCTAATACTTGAGAATATTCTTTGGCTCCCCTTGTGTCGAATCAATAAAGTTGGGTTGAATACTCTACCCTCGAAAACTGTTGCGATCCCCTATACTTGTGGGTTATCAAGACCATTTTTTGGCGCCGTTGCCGGGGAGCATAGCTCTATTCTTTGAGTCACTTGGGATATATATCTGCTTATCATTATGAAGAACTTGAGAGATCCAAAAACCAAGATCTATCCCTCAACTACGAGGGGAGGTAAGGAACTGCCATCTAGCTCTGCACTTGATTCATCTTCTGTTTTGAGTAAGCTTGCGACACCTACACCTGCTATGCATGATACTTATGATGAAACTACCTCTATGCCTGATACTACTATGTCACTTAGTGCTTTTCTTGATGAACAACTTGCTAGGGCTAGAGAAATTGAAAATATTGAATCTGATGATACTGATGAAAGTGATGATGAAGAACCACTTGCTATTCCTAAGGGTTATGTATTTGATCAAGATGCTTCTTTAGCTATTTTAGCATGTAGAAATAGAACTGAACTTAAAAAATTATTTGCTAAATGGAGTAAGCAATCTCTAAATGATAGAATGAAACCTGACCCTGGTTTGGCTACTTCACCTATCTTTGTTACTGATAAGGATTATGAATTCTCTGTTGATCCTCATATAATTACTTTGGTTGAATTTGATCCTTTTCATGGTTATGAATCTGAAACTGTTGTGGCACATCTTACTAAATTGAATGATATAGCTACCCTGTTCACTAAAGATGAGAGAACTCGTTACTTTTATATCCTTAAAATATTTCCGTTCTCATTAAAGGGTGATGCTAAGATATGGTTTAATTCTCTTGATCCTGGTTGTGTGCGTAGTCCCCAGGATATGATTTATTACTTCTCTGCCAAATATTTCCCTGCTCATAAGAAACAAGTTGCTTTAAGGGATATATATAATTTTGTGCAAATTGAAGAAGAGAGTCTCCCACAAGCTTGGGGGAGGCTTCTCCAATTACTTAATGCTTTGCCTGATCATCCTCTTAAGAAAAATGAAATACTTGATATCTTTTATAATGGACTAACTGATGTCTCCAGAGATTACCTGGATAGTTGTGTTGGTTCCGTTTTCAGGGAAAGAACACCGGATGAAGCTAAAATTCTATTGAATAATATGTTGACAAATGAAAATAATTGGACACCTTCGGAGCCAATTCCTGAACCTATTCCTAAACCAACTCCGAAGAAGAGGGGTATTCTATTTCTCAGTCCTGAAGATATGCAAGAGGCAAAGAAATCTATGAAAGAAAAGGGTATTAAAGCTGAAGATGTTAAGAATTTACCTCCTATTGAAGAAATACATGGTCTTAATTTACCGCCTGTTGAAGAAACATATAATCTTAATCCTTTACCTATCGAAGAAACTCATGGTCTTGATAACCCGACACAGGTAGTAAAGGTAAATTCTCTATATAGATATGATAAAGCTATAATCCCATTTACTAAAATTGCTAGCCCATGCTTAGATGAGTTTGATAAATTTATGGCTAAGCAAGAAGATTTTAATGCTTATTTTGGTAGAAAATTGAAATACAATTCAAATATGCTTGGACACTTTGGTGATTATATGGCTAATGTTAAAGGTGAACTTAAACTTATTAGTAAACATGCTTCTATGGTTACCACTCAAGTAGAACAAGTACTTAAAGCTCAAAATGATTTGCTTAATGAATTGAATAGTAAATATAATGATTATGATGTTAGAGTGGCTACTAGAACTGGTAGAATGACTCAGGAACCTTTGTATCCTGAAGGCCACCCTAAGAGAATTGAGCAAGATTCTCAGAGAAATAATATAGATGCACCTAGTTCTTCTAAAAAGAAGAAAAAGAAAAATGATAGGACTTTGCATGCTTCTAGTGATCCTATTGTTGAAACACCTGAGAATCCAAATGATATTTCTATTTCTGATGTTGAAACACAATCTGGTAATGAAACTGAAACTAGTGATAATGTTAATAATAATGTCCGTGATGATGCTCAACCTAGTAATGATAATGATATAGAAATTGAACCTGTTGTTGATCTTGATAACCCACAATCAAAGAATCAAAGTTATGATAAGAAAGATTTTGTTGCTAGGAAACATGGTAAAGAAAGAGAGCCTTGGGTTCAGAAACCCATGCCTTTTCCTCCCAAACCATCCAAGAAAAAGGATGATGAGGATTTTGAGTGCTTTGCTGAAATGATTAGACCTATCTTTTTGCATATGCGATTAACTGATATGCTCAAAACTAATCCTTATGCTAAGTACATGAAAGATATTATTACAAATAAAAGAAAGATACTGGAAGCTGAAATTTCCACCATGCTTGCTAATTATACTTTTAAAGGTGGAATACCGAAGAAACTTGGAGATCCAGGAGTACCCACTATACCATGCTCCATTAAAAGAAATTATGTTAAAACTGCTTTATGTGATCTTGGAGCCGGTTTTAGTGTTATGCCTCTCTCTATATATCGTAGACTTGTTTTGAATAAGTTGACACCTACTGAAATATCTTTGCAAATGGCTGATAAATCAACTGCTATACCTGTTGGTATTTGTGAGGATGTGCCTGTTGTACTTGCAAACATTACTATTTTAACGGACTTTGTTATTCTTGATATTCCCGAGGACGATAGTATGTCTATTATTCTTAGAAGACCCTTTTTGAATACTGCAGGGGCTGTTATTGATTGCACTAAAGGCAATGTCACTTTTCATGTTAATGGTAATGAGCACATGGTACACTTTCCGAGGAAACAACCTCAAGTTCATAGTATCAACTCTATTGGAAAAATTCCATCGATTATATTTGGAGGTTTTGAATTTCCTCTTCCTACTGTCAAGAAGAAATGTGATATTCTTATTATTGGGGAGGTGCATACCCCCGTTGAGGTAACATAGTGTTATTCGAAATTTCCCCGGTTCCATGTTATTCGGAGTGAGTCCGTTAACAAGACTTGATCAACCTTGTTAGTGGATTCCTTTTGATGATCATGAGATGGATGAAACTAGAAGGCACAACCTTCTGTAACCCACTTTTACTTTCTGTTATTTATATCAAATAAAATAAAAATAAATATTTTTCTGTCTGTTATCTGATTATCCGTGCAATATAAAAATACCTCGAAAATAAAAGTTCTCCAAATGCCCTGAAAATTAAATATGATTTTTTCTAGAATATTTGAGGATTTATGGAACTGAGAACACACCAGGGGGGTCAACCACCTGCCCACGAGGGTGGAGGGCGCGCCCACCCCCTTAGGGCGCGCCCCCTGCCTCGTGGGCCCACGGTGGCCCTCCTCCACTTATTCTTGCACCCACACACTTCATCTTCCTCCCCCAAACACGAATAACCAGCTCAAACCCAAGTCCAAGCTCGTTTTGCTGCCATTTTCGATCTCCTTGCTCAAAGCACCTCTCACAAAACTGCTTGGGGAGATTGTTCCTTGGTATGTGACTCCTCCATTGGTCCAATTAGTTTTTGTTCTAGTGCTTTATTCATTGCAAATTTTTGCTGCTTAGGTGACCCTGTTCTTGAGCTTGCATGTCAAATTTATATGGTCAAAAGTAGTTTTGATGCATGATATAGGCCCTAGGCACTTGTAGGAGTAGTTACTATCAATATTATTGAGTTTGGTTTACTTTTATTTTCAAGTTACTAAAATTTTCAGAATTTTTCAGAGGAAGAATAATGCTTAGGAAAATGTTCCAAGGTGGTTCTTCGAAGAAGCAAAGACCCAGGCTTGCAATGCGTGATGCTGACGAAGAGCCACCAAGAGACACTCCAGTGCGTCCTTGTGAGTGGCCTTCTGAAAATTTTATGGATCAAACGGGAATAAAAGAAGAATTCAACGCATATTTGTGTAACACTGATCTCGTGAGCTTCGAGGAAGAGAAGTGCAGTCAGTACCATGAGCTCACTAGCTCCTTTGTGAGGAGGTTTGAATTTTCCACTTCACGTAATTCTCCAACTGTCATGTTTGATCTCTATGATAAATCTTATACCATGGACTTAGAGGATTTTACCACTGCATGCAAACTTCCACAATGGGGTAGTATAAGGGATCCTCGCAAATCTGAATTTAGAGATTTCCTTGCTGATATAACTGTGGGAGAATCTAGAGATATTACACAACCCACCATAGGGAGCATTCACTTTCCTGCCATACATTATTTTGCTCTCTTCATAGGTAGATGCATAAATGGTAAAGATGAAGCATGTCACGTGTGTGTCCCTGATCTCAGTATTCTTAGGAGTGCTGTGTTAGGAGACAAATCATATAATTTGGGAGCCATTGTTGCACGTAGGTTGCATCTTAATAGACGTAATGGAGATTTCTTTGGTGGAATTTATGCAACCCGCGTAGCTAATTTTCTTGGTATAGATGTGCGCGAAGATGATATTGAATTACCTCCTGCCTATCTAGATTTTAATGCTATGGTTCACCACCAGTTTGTCGAGAGGAACGAATCACCTCTCCAGTATCGACTAATCTTTGACAGACGCCGTGCTGTCCGTATTACTCTCCCTGCTCCTGCTTTCTTTGATTATCAGGAAAGAGGAGGATATACTATTACCAGAGAGGAGGCAGATGAGTACGAGAGGAGAGAGGAGGCTGCTCGTCACCACGCTGCAGCTCAGCAGGCGATAGCTGCTGCATCACAGTACGACCCCAACAACTATTATTATGGATATCCGCCAGGCCAGCCGTGGCCATAGACCAACTTAGGCCAAAAGCCTAAGCTTGGGGGAGTACGTATTTGTAGGATCTAGAAGTAGATGTGTCTAGAGGGGGGGGATTAGACACTTCGTGCTAAAGTTGCAATTTTTAAGCTTTTACGGTTTAAGTGGAGTTTAGGCACAATTTCAATACACAAAATACATATCAAGCAAGCATGCAAAGAGTATATGAGCATCGGAATGTAAAGCATGCAACTTGCAAGAATGTAAAGGGAAGGGTTTGGAGAGATCAAACGCAATTGGAGACACGGATGTTTTTCCCGTGGTTCGGATAGGTGGTGCTATCCTACATCCACGTTGATGGAGACTTCAACCCACGAAGGGTAACGGTTGCGCGAGTCCACACAGGGCTCCACCCAAGGGCAACGGTTGCGCGAGTCCACACAGGGCTCCACCCTCGAAGAGTCCACGAAGAAGCAACCACCCACAAAGGGTCCACGAAGAAGCAACCTTGTCTATCCCACCATGGCCATCGCCCACGAAGGACTTGCCTCACTAGCGGTAGATCTTCACGAAGTAGGCGATCTCCTTGCCCTTACAAACTCCTTGGTTCAACTCCACAATCTTGTCAGAGGCTCCCAAGTGACACCTAGCCAATCTAGGAGACACCACTCTCCAAGAAGTAACAAATGGTGTGTTGATGATGAACTCCTTGCTCTTGTGCTTCAAATGATAGTCTCCCCAACACTCAACTCTCTCTCATAGGATTTGGATTTGGTGGAAAGAATATTTGAGTGGAAAGAAACTTGGGAAGTCTAGAGATCAAGATTCATATGGTAGGAATGGAATGTATTGGTCTCAACACATGAGTAGGTGGTTCTCTCTCAGAACAAATGAGTTGGAATGGTGTGTGTGTTCTGATAGCTCTCTCTTGGAATGAGAAGGAGGTGGAGGGGTATATATAGCCTCCACACAAAATCCAACCGTTACACAGTTTTCCAATCTCGGTGGGACCAAATCAATAAACTCGGTCGGACCGAAAATGTAAACCTAGTGACCGTTAGTGATTTCGGTGGGACCGACTGGATCAACTCGGTGGGACCGATGTGCTAGGGTTAGGGTAAATCCAAAACTCGGTTTGACCGATTACTCAAACTCGGTGGGACCGATTTGGGTAATAAGTGAAACTGAGATTTGGTCAAGCAAACTCGGTGGGACCGATTGCATATCTCGGTGGGACCGAGAATATTGCAATGGGTAACAGAGAGTTTGCAAGCCCATCTCGGTGAGACCGAGATCCCATCGGTGAGACCGAACTGATTAGGGTTTGGCAGTGGCTTATGACAAGTGAAACTCGGTGGCGCCGGATAGGAAGAATCGGTAGGACCGAGTTTGGCTTAGGGTTTAGGTCATATGTGGAAGTGGGAAAGTAGCTGAGGATTTTGGAGCATATCATTAAGCACATGAAGCAAGAGGCTCATTAAGCAACACCTCATCCCTCCTTGATAGTATTGGCTTTTCCTATGGACTCAATGTGATCTTGGATCACTAAAATGTAAAAGTGAAGAGTCTTGAGCTTGAAGCTTTAGCCATCCCTTGTCCTTAGCGTCTTGAAGGAGTTCCCACAACCTTTAGTCCATGCCACTCCATTTGTTGAACTTATCTGAAACATGCTAGATAGAAGTGTTAGTCCAACAAGAGATATGTTGTCATCAATTATCAAAACCACCTAGGGAGCACTTGTGCTTTCAGTATTTCCCACCGACATTACATTTATGCTCACACACTCATTGCTAGATGTCGGTGCTCATACTTTTCCATTGTATCATCCATGCTAGTCTAATTTCCTTTTTATGCTTTCTTCTTGTGTGTTTAATAAACCTTAAGAAAAAACAAAAAAATTAGTTGTAACTTTTAGCTAGTTTAATTTCCATGCTTGTAGTAGTAATTAAAAAGAAACCCCAAAAAGATTTCATGTTCTTCTTTTTCTTATTGGGAGCTTTCCCGTGTAAATAGTTTTATTTCTTTTCTTTTCTTTGGGGGTCGATAGGAGAAGACCATGATTAAATTTTTGAAGTGGCTCTTATATGCATTATTGTTGATCTGACAAAAGAGCCCATATTGCCTTGTCTTCTCCTGTTTATTGAATGCCTGCAGATTCCAGCTTAGTCCAATGCACGTGCACTATTATTATTATTCACATCGTTCGGTCGTGCAAGTGAAAGGCAATTATGATGATATATGATGGAGTGGCTGAGATGAGAAAAGCTGGTATGAACTCGACCTCTTTTGTTTTTGTAAATATGATTAGTTCATCGTTCCTGATTCAGCCTATTATGAATAAACATGTTTGCAATGACAACTAGAGATCATAGTTTCTTGTGCCATGCTTGATTAGCTATGAGTTATAATGGTTTACCTTGCATGCCAACATGCTATTGAGATGGTTATGATGTGGTATGATAGGGTGTTATCCTCCTCTGAATGATTTAAGTGACTTGACTTGGCACATGCTCACGCATGTAGTTGAAACAAAATCAACATATCCTTCACAATATTTATGTTCATGGTGGATTATATCCTACTCATGCTTGCATTCAGTGTTGATTAATTTTAATGCATGTTCATGACTGTTGTCGCTCTCCAGCTGGTCGCTTCCCAGTCTTTTGCTAGCCTTCACCTGTACTAAGCGGGAATACTGCTTGTGCATCCAAACTCCTTAAACCCCAAAGTTATTCCACATGAGTCCACTATACCTACCTATATACGGTATCTACCTGCCGTTCCAAGTAATTTGTATATGCCAAACTCTAAACCTTCAAATAAATATCCTGTTTTGTATGCTCGAATAGCTCATGTATCAACTAGGGATGTGTGTATCTTCCATGTTAGGCAGGTTATTCTCAAGAGGAGTGGACTCCGCTCCTCACTCACGAGATAAATGGCTGGTCACCGGGATGCCCAGTCCCATGCTTTATGCAAACTAAATCAAAATAATTGCAAACAAAACTCCCCCTGGGACTCTTGTTAGTTGGAGGCACTCGTTGTTTCGAGCAAGCCATGGATTGATGCTTGTGGTGGAAGGGGGAGCATAACTTTACCATTCTGTTTGGGAACCGCCTATGATGTGTGTAGCATGGAAGATATCGCCATCTCTTGGTTGTTATGTTGACAATGAAAGTATACCGCTCAAAATATTATCCACCTCTGTTTCAAAACCGAGCTCTGGCACCTCTACAAATCCCTGCTTCCCTCTGCGAAGGGCCTATCTATTTACTTTTATGCTGAGTCATCACCCTCTTATCAAAAAGCACATGTTGGAGAGCACCGATGTCATTTACATTCATTACTGTTAGTTTACATTGAGTACGACTTGACTAGATCTCTTTTACCATGAATTACAATGTCTAGTCAGTCCTTGGTCTTTAAAGGTGCTCTGCATTTATGTTTTGCGGTCTCAGAAAGGGCTAGCAAGATACCACCTTGTTATATCATATTATGATTGTTTTGAGAAAGTGTTGTCATCCGAGTTTTATTATTATGGCTCGCTAGTTGATTATGCTATTGATATCAGTAAACTTGAGACCTATGCGTTATTGCAAATGTGGTTAGTTATAATATTTGCTGAAAACTTGAATGTTGGATTTACATATTTACAACAACAAGAGCAAACAGAGTTTGTAAAAGTTTTTCTTTATCACTTTCAGTTTGTCAACTGAATTGCTTGAGGACAAGCAAAGGTTTAAGCTTGGGGGAGTTGATACGTCTCCAACGTATCTACTTTTCCAAACACTTTTGCCCTTGTTTTGGACTCTAACTTGCATGATTTGAATGGAACTAACCCGGACTGACGTTGTTTTCAGCAGAACTACCATGGTGTTACTTATGTGCAGGATCAAATGTTCTCAGAATGACCTGAAACTTCACGGAGACACTTTTCAGAAAATAAGAAAAATACCTACGAAAGATGAAGGCCAGGGGGGGCACCATCTTGCCACGAGGGTGGGGGGTGCGCCTGCCCCCCTAGGGCGCGCCCCCTACCTCATGGGCCCCCTGTTACGTCTCCGACTCGAACTCCACCTCCATATATTGAGTTTTGATGAGAAAAAAATCAAGGAGAAGAAATCATCGCGTTTTACGATACAGAGCCGCCACCAAGCCATAAAACCTCTCGGGAGGGCTGATCTGGAGTCCATTCGGGGCTCCGGAGAGGGGAATCTGTTGCCATCATCATCATCAACCATCCTCCATCACCAATTTCATGATGCTCACCGCCGTGCGTGAGTAATTCCATCGTAGGCTTGCTGGACGGTGATGGGTTGGATGGGATCTATCATGTAATCGAGTTAGTTTTGTTAGGGTTTGATCCCTAGTGTCCACTATGTTCTGAGATTGATGTTGCTATGACTTTGCTATGCTTAATGCTTGTCACTAGGGCCCGAGTGCCATGATTTCAGATCTGAACCTATTATGTTTTCATCAATATATGAGTGTTCTTGATCCTATATTGCAAGTCTATAGTCACCTATTATGTGTTATGATCCGTTAACCCCGAAGTGACAATAATCGGGATACTTACCAGTGATGACCGTAGTTTGAGGAGTTCATGTATTCACTATGTGTTAATGCTTTGTTCTGGTTCTCTATTAAAAGGAGGCCTTAATATCCCTTAGTTTCCGTAAGGACCCCGCTGCCATGGGAGGGTAGGACAAAAGATGCCATGCAAGTTCTTTTCCATAAGCACGTATGACTATATTCGGAATACATGCCTACATTATATCAATGAACTGGAGCTAGTTCTGTGTCACCCTAGGTTATGACTGTTACATGATGAACCGCATCCGGCATAATTCTCCATCACCGATCCATTGCCTACGAGCTTTCCATATATTGTGCTTCGCTTATTTACTTTTCCGTTGCTATTGCTATCATCACTACAAAATACCAAAAATATTACTTTTACTACTGTTACCTTTTTCTACCATTATCACCACTATCATATTACTTTGCTACTAAACACTTTGCTGCAGATACTAAGTTTCCAGGTGTGGTTGAATTGACAACTCAGCTGCTAATACTTGAGAATATTCTTTGGCTCCCCTGGTGTCGAATCAATAAATTTGGGTTGAATACTCTACCCTCGAAAACCGTTGCGATCCCCTATACTTGTGGGTTATCATCGCTCTAATTTTGGAGCGGGCTTCCTTGGCAGCCACCAGGGCCTTCTCCAGGTCAGTCGCCTTCTCCTGGTTTTCTTCTTCAAGAAGCTGGTAATGGTAAGCGGCATCTTTTAACTCTACATCCATCTTGGCTATTTTTTCCTTGCTCTTGCAATGCGCGGCCTGTTCGGCCCTTAACTCTTCGGCCACCTTTAAAGCGGCCGCATTGCTACTCCTTGCTTGCTCCTTGGATCGGGCAAGCTCCACCTGAAGGGTCTCCACGGTGGCAGCTCCATCTGCAGTCACAACATATTAAAGATATTGGCATCATGCTACTCTTATTATGTGACGATCACCAGAAAAATCACTCACCCTATGCCTCGTCAAGCCGCTTGTTGAGAAGCACGATGTCAGCATCTACCGCATCAAGTTGCCGCTTTAGCTCGGCAAACCCATCAGTCCGGCTAGCCACCGGAGCTTCAGCCACCTGCACATAAAGGCGGTCTGGTTATTACCTGGGACTATGATCCTCTGTTTGCCTCCGTTTTCGATGACAACCAGAGTCTTAGGGGCTAATGTCTGCATAGGGCATACCTAACATATGCGGTACTATTAAAAACATACATTATTTCACGTACCTCGAAGCCTTTCAGCAGACTCATAAAGGCTTCATGCAAACCACTTTCAGTGGATGAAATCCTTTCAATTACCGTACCCATTAGCATACGATGCGCTTCCGAGACGGCCGCTTGCCCCAGAAGATCCTTCAGCGCGTCCGACCGCACACTATATGGACCCTTGTTGTCGCTCTCCTTAGGAGCCGGATACTGGGTATTCCGGGCAGCCAAAGGGTTATCCTCTGGCCCTAGTGGATCCGGAGATACCCTTCGTGACGGCACTTCAAGGTCGCCCGCTTCTTGAGGCGGGGTGTCCGGGGGAGGCGTTTCGCTCTCCATCATCTTCGGAAGAAGATCCCCCGAAGATGAACTCTATCGAGAAGGGCTACGATCTGGACTACAGTTTATAAGCATCGGTTATTGTCTTCGGAAGTAAGGTAGGATGTTTTCACTATTAAGTACTTTTCGATTACTTACAGCTCGGTAGAGGGCTGATCCCCGCGTGGACATTGTGCGACAAGAATACCCTTCGAGGCAGGACCCTCTGATGAAGATCTCTTCTCCCGTTTGGAAACCTTAGTTTTCGGATCTTTAGAGGTAGTCCTCTTCCTTCCCCGGGGAGAGAGAATGTCAGATTATTCCCTCACGGAGGTGCTCATTCCCCCAGCTAGAATAAGTAGCTAGTGAGGCCCGCTTTCGCCCTTTTTATTCCCTCCATCATCTTCCTTTGAGGACACTGGATAAGGCGCCGGCTCGAGCATCTTGTCCAGTACCGGATTGTCCAAGGCCTCAGGAAGGGGGACCGAACACCTGATCATCATCGCCTTTGTTATCCAGTCCTGGTCAAAAGGTGGCTCTTTAGAATGATGCCATGATAAATAAAAGGACAGCAGGTTCGGCATGGGATTACTTACTTGGGCAGCGGGGCGGTTGCAGCTCAGGCCCACGTCCTAGGTGGTGTCCGGACACTCTATTTGGGGTCCGAAGAACGATTTGTACATCTCTTCGTGCGTCATGCCGAGGAAATGCTGAATAGCACGCGGTCCTTCCGAGTTGAATTCCCACATGCGGAGGGGCCGGCGTTTGCAAGGTTGGACTCGACGAACCAGCATAACTTGCATTACCATAACCAGACTGAAATCTCCCTTGAAGAGATCTCAGATACGGCTCTGTAGTATGGGCACGTCCTTGGATGGACCCCAGCTCAGCCCCCTGCTGATCCATGACATCCATTGTGGTGGGGGGCCGAGCGAAAGGTGGGGGCAGCTACCCACTTGGCACTTCGGGGAGTTGTGATGTAAAACCACTCCCGCTGCCACAATCTGGACACCTCTGGTAAGGAACCCTCTGGCCATGGAGCGTCATCGATTTTTCTTATTAAAGCACCTCTGCACGTTGCATGCTGCCCCTCGATCATCTTCAGCTTCACATCGAAGGTCTTGAGCCACAGGCCGAAGTGAGGGGTGATGCAGAGGAAGGCCTCCCATACGACAATAAATGACGAGATGTGAAGAAGGGAATCCGGGGCCAGATCATGAAAATCCAGCCCGTAATAGAACATAAGACCCCTAACAAAGGGATACAGAGCGAGGCCTAGTTCTCAGAGGAAGTGGGAAATGAACACAACGCTCTCATTGGGTTCGGGAGTAGGGACGACCTGCCCTCGGGCAGGTAGCCTATGCGAAATTTCGACGGTCAGATATCTGGCTTCCCTCAACTTCTTGATATCCTCCTCTGTGACGGAGGAAGGCATCCACTGACCTTGAAGGTTGGATCCGGACATAGTTGAAGGTCCGAAGCACCTGACCTGAGCTTTGGGTGTTAGAACTCAAGGCGGGGGAAGGATTCGATTGAGCACGGGAGGGAAAAAAGAAAAAGCCTTGTCCCCTTTATAAAGAGGGTGAATATCGGGCGTCCTCCTCATGGACGTTTGGGACTTGCCTAAGATCTAGGAGTCACACCAACAGGCATGGTCGGGTTACCCACATTTGTATTGATGAGAATACCGTGATAAGGTGAACACGATCTCTGCTTTGACAAGATGTGTCAAGGAAACCGCCTCGCGTTATGTGCTGAGCTAGTTAAGAAAAACGGTTCAAATAATGACCGGGCCGTGGTGTGATGTCATGCTGTAAAAACGTGTCAGCAGATTAGATTTGTGGAAATATTATTCTCTCTACGGTGGTATGTGGAACTTATTTTGCAGGGTCGGACACTATCCTCGTATTCAAACTCTTCCATGGTGTATTCGGAGGAGGAACCCGCCTTGCAATGCTGAAGACAACACTGCACGCCGGACTCATTGTCATTGAAGCCTGGTCCAGGGGCTACTGAGGGAGTCCTAGATTAGGGGGTCTCCGGACAGCCGGACTATATCCTTTGGCCGGACTGTTGGACTATGAAGATGCGAGATTGAAGACTTCATCCCGTGTCCGGATGGGACTCTACTTGGCGTAGAAGGCAAGCTAGGAAATACGGATATGTATATCTCCTCCTTTGTAACCGACCTTGTGTAACCATAGCCCCCTCCGGTGCCTATATAAACCAGAGGGTTTTAGTCCATAGGACAATAGACAATCATACCATAGGCTAGCTTCTAGGGTTTAGCCTCTTTGATCTCGTGGTAGATCAACTCTTGTAATACTCATATCATCAAGAACAATCAAGCAGGACGTAGGGTATTACCTCCATCAAGAGGGCCCGAACCTGGGTAAACATCGTGTCCCCTGCCTCTTGTTACCATCCGCCTTAGACACACAATTCGGGACCCCCTACCCGAGATCCGCAGGTTTTGACACCGACAATCAACATAGTGATGTTCACCATTGAAAACTACTCCATTTCACGTGATGATCGGTTATGGTTTAGTTGATTTGGATCACGTAATCACTTAGATGATTAGAGGGATATCTATCTAAGTGGGAGTTCTTAAGTAATATGATTAATTGAACTTAAATTTATCATGAACTTAGTACCTGATAGTATTTTTGCTTCTCTATGTTGTTGTCGATAGATGGCCCGTGTTGTTGTACTTGAGGGTTATCCTCATTGTTGCACAGAAGAATTACGTCCTGGAAGCACCGCTGGGTGCCAGGCCTGCTGCAGATGCTGCTGATGACGTTAAGAACGTCTGGCAGAGCAAAGCTGATGACTACTCGATAGTTCAGTGTGCCATGCTTTACGGCTTAGAACCGGGACTTCAACGACGTTTTGAACGTCATGGAGCATATAAGATGTTCCAGGAGTTGAATTTAATATTTCAAGCAAATGCCCAGATTGAGAGATATGAAGTCTCCAATAAGTTCTACAGTTGCAATATGGAGGAGAATAGTTCTGTCAGTGAACATATACTCAGAATGTATGGGTACCATAACCACTTGACTCAACTGGGAGTTAATCTTCATGTTGATGGTGTCATTGAAAGAGTTCTTCAATCACTGCCACCAAGCTTCAAGAGCCTCGTGATGAACTATAATATGCAAGTGATGGATAAGACAATTCCCGAGATCTTTGCAATGCTAAAGGCTGCGGAGGTAGAAATCAAGAAGGAGCATCAAGTGTTGATGGTCAACAAGACCACCAGTTTCAAGAAAAAGGGTAAAGGGAAGAAGAAGGGGAACTTCAAAAAGAACAGCAAACAAGTTGATGCTCAGGAGAAGAAACCCAAGTCTGGACCTAAGCCTGAAACTGAGTGCTTCTACTACAAACAGACTGGTCACTGGAAGCGGAACTGCCCCAAGTATTTGGCGGATAAGAAGGATGGCAAGGTGAATGCTACCTCTTGAGCACTACATTGGTTTTCCCTTGAAGAGGAAAGGGTGGTGCAGTAAAGCGGTGAAAGTATTTCCCTCAGTTTTTGAGAACCAAGGTATCAATCCATTAGGAGACCACGCACGAGTCACCTCATACCTACACAAACAAATAAGAACCTCGCAACCAACGCGATAAAGGGGTTGTAAATCCCTTCACGTCCACTTGCAAGAGTGAGATCTGATAGAGATGATAATAATAAGATAAGTATTTTTGGTATTTTTATGATATAGATTGAAAGTAAAGATTGCAAAATAAAATAGATTGGAAACTTGTATGATGGAAAATAGACCCGAGGCCCATAGGTTTCACTAGTGGATTCTCTCAATATAGCATAAGTATTACAGTGGGTGAACAAATTACTGTCGAGAAATTGATAGAAAAGCGAATAATTATGAGAATATCTAGGCATGATCATGTATATAGGCATCATGTCTGTGACAAGTAGACCGACTCATGCCTGCATCTACTACTATTACTCCACACATCGACCGCTATCCAGCATGCATCTAGAGTATTAAGTTCATAAGAACAGATTAACGCCTTAAGAAAGATGACATGATGTAGAGGGATAAACTCATGCAATATGATGTAAACCCCATCTTTTTATCCTCGATGGCAACAATACAATACGTGTCATTCCCTTTATGTCACTGGGATCGAGCACCGCAAGATTGAACCCAAAGCTAAGCACTTCTCCCATTGCAAGAAAGATCAATCTAGTAGGCCAAACCAAACTAATAATTCGAAGAGACTTGCAAAGATAAACCAATCATACATAAAAGAATTCAGAGAAGATTCAAATATTGTTCATAGATAAACTTGATCATAAACCCACAATTCATCCTCGACAAACACACCGCAAAAGAAGATTACATCGAATAGATCTCCAAGAGAATCGAGGAGAACTTTGTATTGAGATCCAAAGAGAGAGAAGAAGCCATCTAGCTACTAGCTATGGACCCGAAGGTCTGAGGTAAACTACCCACACATCATTGGAGGGGCCATGGAGTTGATGTAGAGGCCCTTCGTGATCGATGCCCCCTCCGATGGAGCTCCAGAAAAGGCCCCAAGATGGGATCTCTTGGGTACAGAAGGTTGCGGCGGTGGAAATAGGGTTTCCTGGTGCTCCTGGATGTTTGCGGGGTGTATGAATATAGGAGGAAGAAGTAGGTCGGTGGAGCTACGAGGGGCCCACGAGGGGGAGGGCGCGCCCCCTGCCTTGTGGCCGCCTCGTTGATTGCTTGACTTCCACTCCAAGTCCTCTGGATCACGTTTGTTCCAAAAATCACGTTCGCGAAGGTTTCATTCCGTTTGGATTCCGTTTGATATTCCTTTTCTGCCAAACACTGAAATAGGCAAAAAAAACAGCAATTTGGGTTGGGCCTCCGGTTAATAGGTTAGTCCCAAAAATAACATAAAAGTGTAAAATAAAGCTCGTTATCATCCAAAACAGATAATATAATAGCACGGAACAATCAAAAATTATAGATACGTTTGAGACGTATCAAGCATCCCCAAGCTTAATTCCTGCTCGTCCTCGAGTAGGTAAATGCTAAAAACAGAATTTTTGATGTGGAATGCTTCCTAACATATTTCTCAATGTCATTTTCTTTATTGTGGCATGAATATTCAGATCCGAAAGATTCAAGATAAAAGTTTAATATTGACATAAAAATAATAATACTTCAAGCATACTAACTAAGCAATCATGTCTTCTCAAAATAACATGGCCAAAGAAAGTTCATCCCTGCAAAATCATATGGTTTGGTCATGCTGCATTTTCGTCACACAAGAATGCTCTCATCATGCACAACCCCGATGACAAGCCAAGCAATTGTTTCATACTTTAGTAATCTCAAAAAAAATTAACTTTCACGCAATACATGAGCGTGAGCCATGGATATAGCACTATGGGTGGAATAGAATATAATGAAGGGGGTTATGTGGAGAAGACAAAAAAGGAGAAAGTCTCACATCAACGTGGCTAAGATTCCCATCAATTGATGTCAATGCAAGGAGTAGGGATTGCCATGCAACAGATGCACTAGAGCTATAAATGTATGAAAGCTCAACAAAAGAAACTAAGTGGGTGTGCATCCAACTTGCTTGCTCAAGAAGACCTGGGGCACTTGAGGAGGCCCATTGTTGGAATATACAAGCCAAGTTCTATAATGAAAAATTTCCACTAGTATATGAAAATGACAAAACAAGATACTCTCTATCATAAAGATCATGGTGCTACTTTGAAGCACAGGCGCGGAAAAATGGATAGTAGCATTGCCCCCTTTTTTATTTTATTTTTTATTTTTATTTTTTTTGTCCTTATTTTTTTGGCCTTTCTTTGTTTTCCTTTTTTATGGAACAATGCTCTATTACTGATGATCATCACACTTCTATTTATTTACAACTCGATACTAGAACAAGATATGACTCTATATGAATGCCTTCGGCAGTGTACCGGGATTGTGATGAATCAAGAGTGACATGTATGAAAAAATTATGAACGGTGGCTTTGCCACAAATACGATGTCAACTACATGATCATGCAAAGCAATATGACAATGATGATGCGTGTCATAATAAATGGAACGGTGGAAAGTTGCATGGCAATATATCTCGGAATGGCTATGGAAATGCCATAATAGGTAGGTATGGTGGCTGTTTTGAGGAAGATCTAAGGAGGTTTATGTGTGATGGAGCGTATCATATCACGGGATTTGGATGCACCGGCGAAGTTTGCACCAACTCTCAAGGTGAGAAAGGGCAATGCACGGTACCGAAGAGGCTAGCAATGGTGGAAGGGTGAGAGTGCGTATAATCCATGGACTCAACATTAGTCATAAAGAACTCACATACTTATTGTAAAAATATACAAGTCATCAAAAACCAAGTATTACGCGCATGCTCCTAGGGGGATAGATTGGTAGGAAAAGGCCATCGCTCGTCCCCAACCGCCACTCATAAGGAAGACAATCAAATAACATATCATGTTTCAAATTTGTTACACCATGTTTACCATACGTGCATGCTACGGGACTTGCAAACTTCAACACAAGTATTCCTCAAATTCACAACTACTCAACTAGCACAACTTTGATATCACTATCTCCATATCTCAAAACAATCATCAAGTATCAAACTTCTCTTAGTATTCAATGCACTTATATGAAAGTTTTTATTATGCCTAAAAGAAAATTGTCATGTTGTTCTAAAGGACTCTCAAAATAATATAAGTGAAGCATGAGAGATCAATTATTTCTATAAAATAAAACCACCACCGTGCTCTAAAAGATATAAGTGAAGTACTAGGGCAAAAACTATATAGCTCAAAAGATATAAGTGAAGCACATAGAGTATTCTAATAAATTCCAATTCATGTGTGTGTCTCTCAAAAGGTGTGTACAGCAAGGATGATTGTGGTAAACTAAAAAGCAAAGACTCAAATCATACAAGACGCTCCTAGCAAAACACATATCATGTGGCAAATAAAAATATAGCTCCAAGTAAAGTTACCGATAGATGAAGACGAAAGAGGGGATGCCTTCCGGGGCATCCCCAAGCTTAGGCTTTTTGGTGTCCTTGGATTTTACAATGGGGTGCCTTGGGCATCCCCAAGCTTAGGCTCTTGCCACTCCTTGTTCCATAATCCATCAAATCCTTACCCAAAACTTGAAAACTTCACAACACAAAACTTAAAAGAAAATCTTCGTGAACTCCATTAGTAAAAGAAAACAAACCACCACTTCAACGTACTGTAATGAACTCATTCTTTATTTATATTGGTGTTAAACCTGCTGTATTCCAACTTCTCTATGGTTTATAAACTCTATTACTAGCCATAGATTCATCCAAATAAGCAAACAACACACGAAAAACAGAATCTGTCAAAAACAGAACAGTCTGTAGTAATCTGTAGGTTTCGCATACTTCTGGAACCCCAAAAATTCTAAAATAAATTTCTGGACGTGAGGAATTTATCTATTAATCATCTGCAAAACGACTTAACTAAATAACACTCTCCAGTAAAAAATGTCAGCATTTCTTGCGAGCGCTAAAGTTTCTGTTTTTTACAGCAAGATCAAAAAGACTTTCCCCAAGTCTTCCCAACGGTTCTACTTGGCACAAACACTAATTAAACACAAAAAACACAACCAAAACAGAGGCTAGATAAATTATTTATTACTAAACAGGATCAAAAATAAAGGAATAAAAATAAAATTGGGTTGCCTCCCAACAAGCGCTATCGTTTAACTCCCCTAGCTATGCATAAAAGCAAGGATAGATCTAGGTATTGTCATCTTTGGTATGCAAACCATAAGTGGATCTCATAATAGATTCATAAGGTAATTTAATTTTATTTCTATTAAAGTGTTCCATGCCCTTCCTTAACGTAAATTGGAATCTAATATTCCCTTCCTTCATATCAATAATTGCACCAATCGTTCTAAGGAAAGGTCTACTAAGAATAATAGGACATGAAGGATTGCAATCTATATCAAGAACAATGAAATCTATGGGCACATAGTTCCTATTTGCAAAAATAAGAACATCATTAATTATTCCCATAGGTTTCTTAATGGTGGAATCCGCAAGGTGCAAGTTTAGATAACAATCATCAAATTCACGGAAACCTAGCAAATCACACAAAGTTTTTGGAATCGTGGAAACACTTGCACCCAAATCACACAAAGCATAGAATTCATGATCTTTAATTTTAATTTTTATTGTAGGTTCCCACTCATCATAAAGTTTTCTAGGGATAGAAACTTCCAATTCAAGTTTTTCTTCATAATATTGTATCAAAGCATCAACGATATGTTTAGTAAAAGCTTTATTTTGACTATAAGCATGAGGAGAATTTAGCATGGATTGCAACAAGGAAATACAATCTATCAAAGAGCAATTATCATAATTAAATTAATTGAAATCCAAGATAGTGGGTTCATTGCTATTTAAAGTTTTGACCTCTCCAATCCCACTTTTATCAACTTTTGCATCAAGATCAAAAAACTCTGAATTTTTGGGACGCCTTCTAACTAAAGTTGACTCATCTCCAGTCCATCATTATCAATATTCATATTGCAAAACAAATATTTAATAGGGGACACATCAATTACTTTTAGATCTTCATCTTTATTGTCATGAAAACTTTCCTGTTTAGCGGCCATCTTATTAACTAAGGTGGCTTGCTTATCCGAGATTTCAGCAATTAATTTTTCAAGATGAGCAAGATGAGATTTTAAACCATAAAATTCCTTAGACATATCATTGAGCTATTTACTCATGAAACCGATAAAACTTTTTTTTCTTTAAGCTCGTTTATAAAGAAATTATTATGCTCAAACAGCAAGGACATAAAACTTCTAACGTTGTTTTTGATTTCTTCCAACCTTCTAAGGTGAGGGTCAACTCCTTTTGGTAAAGCCATAAGGGCAACAACCAACAAGAGGCAAGCGAAAAAGAGTCGAACGGAAAAGAGAGGGCGAATAAAACGGCAAGGGTGAAGTGGGGGAGACGAAAACGAGAGGCAAATTGCAAATAATGTAATGCGAAGGATAAGAGTTGTGATGGGTACTTGGTATGTCTTGACTTGGCATAGATCTCCCCGGCAATGGCGCCAGAAATCATTCTTGCTACCTCTTGAGCACTGCGTTGGTTTTCCCTTGAAGAGGAAAGGGTGGTGCAGTAAAGCAACGTAAGTATTTCCCTCAGTTTTTGAGAACCAAGGTATCAATCCAGTAGGAGACCACGCGCGAGTCACCTCGTACCTACACGAACAAATAAGAACCTCGCAACCAACACGATAAAGGGGTTGTCAATCCCTTCACGACCACTTACAAGAGTGAGATCTGATAGAGATGATAATAATAAGATAAGTATTTTGGTATTTTTATGATATAGATTGAAAGTAAAGATTACAAAATAAAATAGATTGGAAACTTGTATGATGGAAAATAGACCCGGGGACCATAGGTTTCACTAGTGGCTTCTCTCAAGATAGCATAAGTATTACGGTGGGTGAACAAATTATTGTCGAGCAATTGATAGAAAAGCGAATAATTATGAGAATATCTAGGCATGATCATGTATATAGGCATCACGTCTGTGACAAGTAGACCGACTCCTGCCTGCATCTACTACTATTACTCCACACATCGACCGCTATCCAGCATGCATCTAGAGTATTAAGTTCATAAGAACAGAGTAACGCCTTGAGAAAGATGACATGATGTAGAGGGATAAACTCATGCAATATGATGTAAACCCCATCTTTTTATCCTCGATGGCAACAATACAATACGTGTCGTTTCCCTTTCTGTCACTGGGATCAAGCACCGCAAGATTGAACCCAAAGCTAAGCACTTCTCCCATTGCAAGAAAGATCAATCTAGTAGGCCAAACCAAACTGATAATTCGAAGAGACTTGCAAAGATAAACCAATCATACATAAAAGAATTCAGAGCAGATTCAAATATTGTTCATAGATAAACTTGATCATAAACCCACAATTCATCGGATCTCGACAAACACACCACAAAAGAAGATTACATCGAATAGATCTCCAAGAGAATCGAGGAGAACTTTGTATTGAGATCCAAAGAGAGAGAAGAATCCATCTAGCTACTAGCTATGGACCCGAAGGTCTGAGGTAAACTACTCACACATCATCGGAGGGGCCATGGAGTTGATGTAGAGGCCCTCCGCGATCGATGCCCCCTCCGGCGGAGCTACGGAAAAGGCCCCAAGATGGGATCTCTTGGGTACAGAAGATTGCGGCGGTGGAAATAGGGTTTTGTGGTGCTCCTGGATGTTTGCGGGGTATATGAATATATATAGGACAAAGAAGTAGGTTGGTGGAGCTACGAGGGGTCCATGAGGGGGGAGGGCGCGCCCAGGGGGGTAGGCGCGCCCCCTTCCTCGTGGCCACCTTGTTGATTGCTTGACGTCCACTCCAAGTCCTCGGGATCACGTTTGTTCCAAAAATCACGTTCCCGAAGGTTTCATTCCGTTTGGACTCCGTTTGATATTCCTTTTCTGTGAAACACTGAATAGGCAAAAAAACAACAATTTGGGTTGGGCCTCTGGTTAATAGGTTAGTCCCAAAAATAATATAAAAGTGTAAAATAAAGCCTGTTATCATCCAAAATAGATAATATAATAGCATGGAACAATCAAAAATTATAGATACGTTGGAGACGTATCAGCGAACAAAGGTATATGTGATATACATGTTATTGATGTATACCTTACTAGAGCTCGCAGTAGCACCTGGGTATTTGATACTGGTTCTATTGCTACTATTTGCAAATCAAAACAGGGACTACGGATTGAGCGAAGATTGGTTAAGGATGAGGTGACGATGCGCGTAGGAAATGGTTCCAAAGTCGATGTGATCGCCGTCGGCACGCTACCTCTACATCTACCTTTGGGATTAATTTTAGACCTGAATAATTGTTATTTGGTGCCAGCGTTAAGCATGAATATTATATCTGGATCTTTTTTGATGCAAGACGGTTATTCATTTAAATCTGAGAATAATGGTTGTGCTATTTATACGAGTAATATCTTGTATGGTCATGCACCCTTGAAGAGTGGTCTATTTGTGTTAAATCTCGATAGTAGTAATACACATATTCATAATGTTGAAGACAAAAGATGCATAGTTGATAATGATAGTGCAACTTATTTGTGGCACTGCCATTTAGGTCATATTGTTGTAAAGCGCATGAAGAAACTCCATACTGATGGACTTCTAGAATCACTTGATTATGAATCACTTGGTACTTGCGAACCATGCCTCATGGGCAAGATGACTAAAACGCCGTTCTCCGGAACTATGGAGCGAGCAACAAATTTGTTGGAAATCATACATACTGATGTATATGGTCTGATGAATATTGAGGCTCGCGATAGGTATCTTTATTTTCTCACCTTCACAGATGATTTGAGCAGATATGGGTATATCTACTTAATAAAACATAAGTCTGAAACATTTGAAAAGTTCAAAGAATTTCATAGTGAAGTGGAAAATTATCGTAACAAGAAAATAAAGTTTCTACGATCTGATCGTGGAGGAGAATATTTGAGTTATGAGTTTGGTCTACATTTGAAACAATGCGGAATAGTTTCGCAACTCACACCACCCGGAACACCACATCGTAATGGTGTGTCTGAACGTCGTAATCGTACTTTACTAGATATGGTGCGATCTATGATGTCTCTTACTCATTTACCGCTATCGTTTTGGGGTTATGCTTTAGAGACGGCTGCATTCACTTTGAATAGGGCACCATCGAAATCCGTTGAGACGACGCCTTATGAACTGTGGTTTGGCAAGAAACCAAAGTTGTCGTTTCTTAAAGTTTGGGGCTACGATGCTTATGTGAAAAAGCTTCAACCTGATAAGCTTGAACCCAAATCGGAGAAATGTGTATTCATAGGATACCCAAAAGAAACTATTGGGTACACCTTCTATCACAGATCCGAAGGCAAGACATTTGTAGCTAAGAATGGATCCTTTCTAGAAAAGGAGTTTCTATCGAAAGAAGTGAGTGGGAGGAAAGTAGAAATTGATGAGTTAACTGTACTTGCTCCCTTATTGGAAAGTAGTTCATCACAGAAACTGGTTCCTGTGACACCTACACCAATTAGTGAGGAAGGTAATGATAATGATCATGAAACTTCAGATCAAGTTACTATCAAACCTCGTAGGTCAACCAGAGGAAGATCCGCACCAGAGTGGTATGGTAATACTGTTCTGGAAGTCATGTTACTTGACCATGAAGAACCTACGAACTATGAAGAAGCGATGGTGAGCCCAGATTCCGCAAAATGGCTTGAGGCCATGAAATCTGAGATGGGATCCATGTATGAGAACAAAGTGTGGACTTTGGTTGACTTGCCCGATGATCGGCAAGCTATCGAGAATAAATGGATCTTCAAGAAGAATACTGACGCTGATGGTAATGTTACTGTCTACAAAGCTCGACTTGGTGCGAAAGGTTTTCGACAAGTTCAAGGGGTTGACTACGATGAGACATTCTCACCCGTAGCAATGCTTAAGTCTGTCCGAATAATGTTAGCAATTGCCGCATTTTATGATTATGAAATTTAGCAAATGGATGTAAAAACTCCATTCCTGAATGGATTTCTGGAAGAAGAGTTGTATATGATGCAACCTGAAGGTTTTGTCGATCCAAAGGGTACTAACAAAGTGTGCAAGCTCTAGCGATCAATTTATGGACTGGTGCAAGCCTCTCAGAGTTGGAATAAACGTTTTGATAGTGTGATCAAAGAAAATAGGTTTTATACAGACTTTTGGAGAAGCCTGTATTTACAAGAAAGTGAGTGGGAGCTCTGTAGAATTTCTAATATTATATGTGGATGACATATTGTTGATTGGAAATGATATAAAATTTATGGATAGCATAAAAGGATACTTGAATAAGAGTTTTCAATGAAAGACCTCGAAGAAGCTGCTTATATATTGGGCATCAAGATCTATAGAGATAGATCAAGACGCTTAATTGGACTTTCACAAAGCACATACCTTGATAAAGTTTTGAAGAAGTTCAAAATGAATCAAGCAAAGAAAGGGTTCTTGCCTGTGTTATAAGGTGTGAAGTTGAGTAAGACTCAATGCCCGACCACTGCAGAAGATAGAGAGAAAATGAAAAGTGTTCCCTATGCTTCAGCCATAGGCTCTATCATGTATGCAATGCTTTGTACCAGACCTGATGTGTGCCTTGCTATTAGTTTAGCAGGGAGGTACCAAAGTGATCCAGGAGTGGATCACTGGACAACGGTCAAGAACATCCTGAAATAACTGAAAAGGACTAAGGATACGTTTCTCGTTTATGGAGGTGACAAAGAGCTCATCGTAACTGGTTACGTCGATGCAAGCTTTGACACTGATCCGGAAGATTCTAAACCGCAAACCGGATACGTATTTATATTGAACGGTGGAGCTGTTAGTTGGAGCAGTTCTAAACAAAGCGTTGTGGCGGGATCTATGTGTGAAGCGGAGTACATAGCTGCTTCAGAAGCAGAAAATGAAGGAGTTCATATCCGATCTAGGTGTCATACCTAGTGCATCGGGTCCAATGAAAATCTTTTGTGACAATACTGGTGCAATTTCCTTGGCAAAGGAATCTAGATTTCACAAAAGAACCAAGCACATCAAGAGATGCTTCAATTCCATTCAGGTTCAAGTCTAGGTGGGAGACAGAGATTTGCAAGATACATATGGATCTGAATGTTGCAGACCCGTTGACTAAGCCTCTTCCACAAGCAAAACATGATCAACACCAAGACTCCATGGGTGTTAGAATCATTACTGTGTAATCTAGATTATTGACTCTAGTGCAAGTGGGAGATTGAAGTAAATATGCCCTAGAGGCAATAATAAAGTCATTATTTATTTCCTCATATCATGATAAATTTTTATTATTCATGCTAGAATTGTATTAACCGGAAGCATAATACATGTGTGAATACATAGAAAAACATAAGTGTCACTAGTATGCCTCTACTTGACTAGCTCATTGATCAAAGATGGTTGAGTTTCCTAGCATAGACATGAGTTGTCATTTGATTAATGGGATCACATCATTAGGAGAATGATGTGATTGACATGACCCATTCCGTTAGCTTAGCACTTGATCGTTTAGTTTATTGCTATTGCTTTCTTCATGACTTATACATGTTCCTATGACTATGAGATTATGCAACTCCCGATTACCGGAAGAACACTTTGTGTGCTACCAAACGTCACAACGTAACTGGGTGATTATAAAGGTGCTCTACAGGTGTCTCCGATGGTGTTCGTTGAGTTGGCATAGATCGAGAATAGGATTTATCACTCCGATTATCGGAGAGGTATCTCTGGGTCCTCTCGGTAATGCACATCACTATAAGCCTTGCAAGCAATGTGACTAATGAGTTAGTTACGGGATGATGCATTAGGGAACGAGTAAAGAGACTTGCCGGTAACAAGATTGAACTAGGTATAGAGATACCGACGATCGAATCTCGGGTAAGTAACATACCGATGACAAAGGGAACAACGTATGTTGTTATGCGGTTTGACCGATAAAGATCTTCGTAGAATATGTAGGAACTAATATGAGCATCCAGGTTCCGCTATTGGTTATGGACCGGAGATGTGTCTTGGTCATGTCTACATAGTTCTCGAACCCGTAGGGTCCGCACGCTTAAAGTTTTGTGACGATCGGTATTATGAGTTTTTGTGTTTTGATGTACCTAAGGTAGTTCGGAGTCCCGAATATGATCACGGACATGACGAGGAGTCTCGAAATGGTCGAGACGTAAAGATCGATATATTGGACGACTATGTTCGGACACCGGAAGTGTTTCAGGAGGTTTCGGACATATACCGGACTATCGGGGGGTTGCCGGAACCCCCCGGGGAGTATATTGGGCCTAATGGGCCTTAGTGGGAGAAGAGGAGGGCTGGCCAGGGCAGCCACGCGCCCCTCCCCCTCTAGTCCGAACTGGACAAGGAGGGGGTGGCGCCCCCCTTTCCTTCTCTTCTTCTCTCCCTTCCTCTCCTACTCCTACTCCTACTTGGAAGGGGGGAGTAGGACTCCTCATGGGGCGCGCCATAGGAGGCCGGCCCCCTCCCCCTCCTCCACTCCTTTATATACGGGGAGGGGGGCACCCCTTGGAGACACAACAATTGATCATTGATCTTTTAGCCGTGTGTGGTGCCCCCCTCCACCATAATCCACCTCGGTCATATCATAGCGGTGCTTAGGCAAAGCCCTGCGTCGGTAGCTTCATCAACACCGTCACCACGCCATCGTGCTGACGAAGCTCTTCCCGGAAGCTCTACTGGATTGTGAGTTCGCGGGACGTCACTGAGCTGAACGTGTGCTGAACGCGGAGGTGTTGTACGTTCGGTACTGAGGATCGGTCGATCATGAAGACGTACGACTACATCAACCACGTTGTCATAATGCTTCCGCTTACGGTCTACGAGGGTACGTAGACGACACTCTCCCCTCTCGTTTCTATGCATCACCATGATCTTGCATGTCCGTAGGAATTTTTTTGAAATTACTACGTTCCCCAACACACTCTCCAACTGAATTTCTTCTAGGGGCACTGTATCTCTTAGAGGAATATCGGCCATCTCAGCATGGTACTTCTTCAACTGGGAAACGTGAAACACATCGTGAACTCCTGACAATCCTTCGGGTAACTCCAACTTGTAGGCCACTTCTCCCATACGCTCCAAAACTCGGTATGGTCCTACAAATCTCGAGGATAACTTTCCCTTAACTCCAAATCGTTTAACACCTCGCAGTGGTGATACACGAAGATATGCTCTGTCTCCAATTTCATAGACTACTTCCTTGCATTTAGTATCGGCATAACTCTTCTTCCTGGACTGAGCTACCTTCAGTCTATCTTGAATCAACTTAACCTTCTCTTCAGACTCTTTGATCAAATCTAGTCCAAACAACTGACGGTCTCCGACTTCATCCCACATTAACGGTGTCCTACACCTTCTACCATACAAAGCTTCGAAAGGTGCCATCTTCAAACTAGCCTGATAACTATTGTTGTATGAGAACTCTAAGTAGGGCAAATTATCGTCCCAACTAGATCCATAATCAAGTGCACAAGCTCTCAACATGTCCTCCAGAATCTGATTGACTCTCTCGGTCTGTCCATCTGTCTACGGATGAAAGGCTGTACTGAACTCTAGCCCGGTACCCAAAGTCTGGTGCAACTGATTCCAAAACTTCGAGGTAAACTGTGTTCCTCTATCTGATACGATGGTCCTCGGAACTCCATGCAGACATACGATCCTGGTCATATATATCTTGGCCAACTTTGCGCTCGTATAAGTGGTTTTGATGGGGATAAAGTGAGCCACTTTGGTCAAGCGATCAACTACTACCCAGATGGAATCATATCCTGATCGTGTCCTGGGTAATCTGGTGATGAAATCCATGTCAAGCTTGTCCCACTTCCATTCGGGTATCGGCATAGGCTGTAATAATCCATCTGGCTTCTGATGTTCTGCCTTCACTCTCTGGCATACATCACATACTGCTACATACTCGGCAATATCCTCCTTCATACCTGTCCAGCAGAAACGTTCCTTCAAATCCAAATACATCTTAGTGTTTCCGAGGTGAATCGAGTATGGCGATTCATGAGCTTCCTGAAGTATTACCTTCCTGATCTCCGCATTATTGGGCACATATACACGATCCTCAAACCATAAAGTTTCGTGCTCATCCTCACGAAAACCCTTGGCTTTTCCTTTGCTCATTTTCTCCTTTATCTCAGCAATTTCCTTATCATCCTTCTGAGCTTCTCGAATCTTTCCCAATAATGTGGAGTGAACCTCCATTGCTGCAACAAAACCTCTTGGAACTATCTCCAAACGAAGTTCCTTGAGATCGTCGACTAACTCCTGCAGTAATCCTCGGTATTGACATAAATCTTGCGGCTCAAAGCGTGTGCTACGACATTGGCCTTTCTTGGATGATAATGCAACTTCATATCATAATCCTTTATGAGTTCCAACCATCTCCTCTATCTGAGGTTTAACTCCTTCGACGTGAAAATATATTTCAAAATCTTGTGATCCGTGTACACATCACATCGGTTTCCAATCAGAAAATGTCTCCAAGTCTTGAGCGCATGCACTACTGCTGCTAACTCCAAATCATGCATGGCATAATTCAACTCGTGAGGTCGAAGCTGTCGTGAGGCATATGATACAACTCTTCTGTCTTGCATAAGTACACCTCCAAGTCCCAAGCTAGAAGCATCGCAATACACTTGGAAATCCTTGCGTATGTTCGGAAGAATTAGCACTAGGGCTGTAACGAACCGTTTCTTTAACTCTTGAAAACTGGCCTCACATTCCTCGGTCCATTTAAATTTGGTGTCCTTCTTCAACAACTCCGTCATGGGTTTCGCAATCTTGGAAAAATTCTCAATGAACCTCATGTAGTAACCTGCAAGTCCCAGAAAACTGCGGATCTCTCCTACTGAGGTGGGTGCCAACCACTCAGTGACAGACTGGACCTTGGTAGGGTCTACTGCTATACCTTCTCCTGATATAACATGTCTAAGAAATCCAACTTCCTTCAACCAAAATTCACATTTGCTGAACTTGGCATATAGGTGATGTTCCCTGAGCTTCTCGAGAACTAATCGCACTATGCCAAGCCTACCAAGTACTCATCATTAACTCTCATCTCTTGCATTACATTATTCGCCATTCGCCTCTCGTTTTCCTCTCCCCCACTTCTAAAACGATTTTTGAAAAGATTTGCCCTTTTCTTCGCCCTTATTTTGTTTGCTTTCTCGTTTGCTATCTTTGCTTGTGTTGCCATGAGCCCTCTATTGGCTTGCATCTTCGCTTGCTAAAAAACTATTGATATGGATCCTCATCCACTTGATAATCTTTTTAAGAGATCCAATTATGATGAACCAATTGCTAGTGAGTTGAGTGCAATAGATTATCTTTATGAGGTTTTGCTTGAAATTCGTGAATCTGAAAATTGTGATGAAGTGTTGAAAGAAGACATTTATGAAGTGATTCATGATAGCTCCTTGAATGAAAAGCATGATTGCAATGATATTGTTATAAATTCTATTAATGTCAGTTGTTAGTGATATGCAAAACCCTAAGCTTGGGGATGCTAGTTTTGCTATGTCCACTACTTGTTGCAATGATCATGATTGGGGTGATTCTTCTTAATCTTAAAAATTTATTTAAGCCCCATCATGAATATGAGATTGATAATAATGTTTGCAATAATATTAAAAGTTGGTTTGGAAGAGTGTCAACTTTAGATCCCACATATTTGGAAAATGTTCAATCTTATGAAGTTTTTGATAAAAGTGGGTTTGGAGAACTCATGACTTTATTTGATGATAATCCCACTATTTTGGAAGAGTGTCAACTTTGCATGCATGTGGATCATGTAGAGAAAATTTTATGTGATACTTATATTGTTGAATTTGATTATGATCCTACATGTAATTATTATGAGAGAGGAAAATATGGTTGTAGAAATTTTCATGTTACTAAATTACCTCTCGTTATGTTGGGATTGCTATTGTTTCTTTCTTCTTCCTTGCATATGCTAGTTTTTGTTTGTCTTAATAATTTTTTTGCTTATAAAATGCCTATGCATCGGAAGTAAGCTAGACTTAAACTTTCTGATGAACCCGACATCTTTGGTTGATCTGGGACGCGCAACGGGGTTATCCCCGCCAAAATATCCCCTTGAGGTACTTATCTTTTGAATCTTATGCAACATGACACCGTGGTTCTCTTGTATAGTGTTGAATTCTTTATGATTAAAGCAAGTTTGAAGCCTTTTGCACTTCCTTTCATCTTATTTTTCTAGCGTCTACGGTATCGTGCCTTTTGTTTGTCTTAAAAATTTGTTTGCTTATAGAATTGTAACACCCCGATGTAATGATGCTACAGTAACCCCTGGAGTTCAGTTAATTATTTTGCTAAACAAGTGCTTGATCATCTTTGTCTCCTCTCTCTTTCAAATTCCAGTTGAATTCAAATTCAAATTTTGTGTGGAATTCAAAATGCTCAAACATGAAAACTAAAATGCTCATCATGTGGGAAGTATTCTTCTGGTAATATTGGTGGTGAACCAACATTTTTGCAAAATGTGAAGGTGGCCTAAAATAGCTAAAACAGAAAACCAAAAAAATAAAAGAAAAGAAAAAGGGAAAGCAAATAAAAAAGGGGAAGGGGCCAGAGCCCCTGGCCTCCCCCTGGGCCTCGGCCCACCCCTCCACCCGAGTCATCTGGCCCAACAGGCCATGTGGCCCACTCCCCCTCCCCCTGTCGCTCTTCCCTCCCGCTGTTCAACCAACCGTGGGCGCGCGCTCGCGCGTCGCCACCGAACCACCTCTGCTGTCGATGAGGAGGATAAGGTCGACCCCTCCCCTCGACGCCTCGACCTCCTCCCCACCTACCTCCACTCCCCTGTCTCGCCTCCCAGGCCCACCCCTCTCTCCCCCCTCCCTGTCTCGGCCGCTCACCTCACCCGAGCGTCGTCGACGCCATGGCCGCGCCATAGCCACGGCCACCCTCTTCCCCGCACCGCGCCTCCCTATCCATAAGATCCGTCGGCGTCGTGTACGCGGCCTACGCCAAGCGCCTGGAGCCGGGGAGCAACGGAGTGCCCACATCGCCGTCTTCTTCCTCCTTGGCACGACGGACTCCGTCGGCGATTCGCTCCGACGAGCTCTCCCCCGAGCGCGCTTAAGCACAACTACAGGCTCACTGTAAGCCTGCGCTTCTTTCCTCTCTCTTCCCCGAGCTTTTCCTCCGCCGTAGCCGCTGCTCCGCTAGCACCCACACGCACCGCCGCCGACGAGCTCGCCGTCGTGGCCTTCGCCACTGTAACGCGCGGCTGAGCCTCGCATCGAGCTCCGGGAGCTCATGCGAGTCCAACGCCACCACTAGCGCGCCTCCCCGTTCCTCCTAGCGCCGTTTCCACGAACGCCCGAACGCGTCGCCGCCTCCGCTCGCTGTCGGCGTGCTTCTGGTGACCAAATGGTCAAGGGCTAGCGACCGTTGGCCTCGCCGCAACGCGTACGCTCTGCCCCGCCTCTCCGTTCGCTCGCTAAGGCTTTGCATCACCATCACCGTCGAGCACCCGAAGGCCACCGCCGCCCGTGCTCCACGCCGACGCCGTTTCCGGCCGCCTCGGGGCCGACCACCAGCGTGGTTAGCTGCGGCTCGCCGCTCCCGTTCGAACGCGCCCTCGCGCGCGCGAAACGACCCCCTGTAGGCGAAATTCGACGAGGCCCGAGGCCCAACGCCGCATTTTGGCGTCGCCAGCGTCGAGCCGCCGGCCACCGCCGACATGGCTGGCCTGGGCCACCCCAGTGCCACTGCCAGTGGGCCCCGCGGGCCCCAGTTGACTGGGTTGACCCAGTCAACTGCTGACTAGGCAGCCCCGTGTCCCTGACAAGCGGGTCCCACCGCACATTTAAGTTAATTAAAACATTTAATAATTAAATCTAATTAGTTAACCTAATCAGTCACTGACTACTAGGGCCCACGCCTCCTAACTAACCCTGTTAGTTTAGTTAAGCCTCTGTTAGACAGAGAGGCTGACAGGTGGGTCCCACCTGTCAGTTTGACTGGTCAGTAGAGCTGACGAAGTGCTGATGTCACTGCTGACGCAATAAACCTTTTCTAATTTTAAAATAATTCAGAAATTGGTTTAAACTTTGAAAATCCGCAACTTCTAAACCGTAGCTCGGATGAAAATGTTTTCTATATGAAAGTTGCTCAGAAAAATCCAACGAATCCAAATGCGCGGTACTTTCACCTGTCACATGCCCGTATCATGCTGAACAAGGAACCGTCCCCTCTCTTTCATCTGTCCGAAATCCGCCTACCCCAGGAATTCATCCTCGGATGTTTATCCCCTCCGTCTGCAACATGTAGTACTATGTTAGGGCAACCCTAGCTCTACCCATCGTCATGTTATGCCTTGTGATGCATTGATTGCTCTATATTTATTGTTTCTTCCCCCTCTTCTCTCCGGTAGACCCCGAGACCGATGATATCGCTATGATCGACTACGTCACCGATGACCCCTCCTTCTTGTCAGAGCAACCAGGCAAGCAAACCCCCCTTGAGCATTCCGATATCGCCTATTTCTTTTCCTCTCATGCTTTCATTAGAACTACTACTGCTTTTTGTATGATCCTACTCTGATGCATAGCTTGTTGTTGTTACCTGCTTTCTTACCTTACCTGCTTATCCTAAACTGCTTAGTATAGGATGGTTAGTGATCCATCAGTGACCCCCACCTTGTCCCAGTTGCCCCACTTTATGTTCAATGACTCGATCAACGTGATCGACGTCCAGGCCCCGACACCGCATATCACCCACCCCCCTAGTTGTATGACTCTGCAGAGTTACCATCGAGTGCCGAGGGTGGAACCTCTTACATCACTCCTGATGAGATCTCCGTAGTGAAGCTTTACGGTCGAGGTCATCGAGGGTGATTTCCTCCTTAACCACTTCCGTTACGGCTCTGTCGTGCAACCCATCAAACGTGAACCTTGAGGGTGGATCCTCTTACGTTCACCTTGATGACAACATCGAGTGGAATTCGCCGGGGGTGATTCCTCGGGTTTTCCCCTTGGTGTTAGACACACAGTTACTATGGTTACTATGACTTTGCACTGAACCATGTTACTAAAGACAGGTCGACCCTGAGTGGTACTCGCGCTAGCTTAATTGCGAGTGATGTGGAGTCGGGTTGACCTGGAAGGTGCCCGCAAGATACTTACGAGGCGTGGCCGGGCATTCTTAGCCCTTGCCGCAAGTACTCGAGACGGGGCGACGGGGTCACATCAATCGTGAGTCTCTGCTCGTTACTGCGCGTTCCTAATCCACTACGATTTGGATATTTGATCCGAGGGGCCTCTAGCCTGATAGCACTAACCATCACGTGGGTATAGTATGGGCATTCTGCGTCGTATGCATCAGCCGAAGCTTAATAGACATCGGCGACTGAGCGGCGCGCGCCGGGTTGTCTGCGTAAGCTCCTGCCTTGTTGAAGGAGGTAGCTAGGTCTGCTCACCGGCCGCGTACGCAACGTGCAGGAATTCCCGGGGAGATGGCCCATGACCCCTGGGGGCATAGGTTTAGTCCAGCGTGCTGGCCTCTCTATTAAGCCTAGGTCAGGTTGCGGCGTATTGTTTGGCCGAGGCCGGGCATGACCCAGGAAAGTGTGTCCGGCCGGAGTTAATCGAGCATGGTGGGTAAGTTGGTGCACCCCTGCAGGGAAGAAAACATATATCGATAGCCTGTCCTATGGTAACGGAAACTTGGAGTTGTATCCCGATTGATACAACTAGAACTGGATACTTGTGATGAGAAATGAATGGATGGTGATGAGAATTGGATTGTGATGATAACTGGATAGTATGGCTCTGGGATTGCTTTCTCGCAGGGAGTCGAGAAAGGATCTCTGGTCGAGGTTGATAACACTACTGCTACTTTACTTTATGATACTCTACTCCCTCCTGTTGCTGCAAGATGGTGGTATCCAGAAGATGCTAGACTTCGATAGGCTAGGCTTTCCCCTTCCCTTCTGGCATTCTGCAGTTTAGTCCACAGATACAACCCATCTCCTTTGATACAGATGCATACTTGGTTTAGATCTGATGTAAGTCTTGCGAGTACTTTGGATGAGTACTCACGGTTGCTTTGCTACCTCTTTTTCCCCTATACCCGGTTGTTGCGACCAGATGACGGATCCCAGGAGCCATACGACGCCACTGAAGACTACTACTACCCGGAGGATGCCTACTACTACGTGAAGACCGCAGACAACTAGGAGTAGTTAGGAGGCTCCCAGGCAGGAGGCCTTGCCTTTTCGATCGTTATTGCTTTTGTGCTAGCCTTCTTAAGGCACACTTGTCTAACTTATGTATGTACTCAGATATTGTTGTTTCCACTGACTCTTGTGTATTTGAGATTATGTATTCGAGCCCTCGAGGCCCCTGGCTTGTAATATAAAGCTTGTGTTATTTTAGTTTGTGTCTATAGTTGTGTTGTGATATCTTCCCGTGAGTCCTTGATCTTGATCGTACACAGTTGCGTGTATGATTAGTGTACGATTGAATCGAGGGCGTCACAAGTTGGTATCAGAGGCGACTGCCTGTAGGTAGCCCCCTTTCCAACCCCTTGTCCGAAGTCGAGTCTAGTCACTACAAAAACTTTTACTAACATGGTTGTGTGGCTTACGGGCCCGCGTCGCCATATGGGTGGTATTTGGATATTTTATTCCTCGTCTATACTCTGGGACTCTGATCTCTCTTCTATTCGGGTTTAAATGGTTTTACTAACTCTAACATTAGGATCCCGTGACCACATCCACCCCAAAGCTGGATAAGAGATAGTTTTCCTTAGAATAGTGTTCTGGATAGTACACACACCGTCGTGATGACAATGAAGCGGTATCCATCATACCTCTTTCATTATGCATGTTTCATCATGAATGATCCTTCTTTTTACAAATGCTCAATGCTGAACTACCCCCTGTTACTTGTTAGCAGGATGGTTAGATCCGCTGGTCGTGGTCGTGGTGCCAACGATCCACCACCGCCCGAATTCTTTGCTAGAATGATGCAACAATTTGAGCTGAACCGCCAGTTCATGGAGGGAATGATGGCTCAGTTTCCTCGTCCGAACATGAATCAACAGCCAACCCCAGGAACTCTGCAGGACTTCATGCGTCTCAACCCAACTATTTACCGCAGCTCAACTCAACCCCTTGATGCTGATGACTGGCTCCGCGACATCACATATGAAATGGAGTCTGCTAGTGTGGCCCCTGCTAGCTATGTCACCTTTGCATCTTTCTTTCTGAAGGGTCCCGCTGCTCAATGGTGGGATAGCCACAGGCGTACCCTACCTGCTGGAACAGTCATCACTTGGCCGGATTTCCATGTTGCCTTCCCTGCCCGCTTCATTCCTCATGGAATCATGGACAGGAAGAAGCGAGATTTCCGCAACCTCACCCAAGGCAACAATACTGTAGATGCTTATTAGCGGGAATTTCTGGACTTGTCTCGTTATGCTGAAGAAGACATTGCAACTAATGCTCGTAGGCAAGAAAAGTTCCGTGATGGACTTCACCCTGATATTAAGCTAGCACTGCTCGCTCATGACTTTGCCGACTTCGCCACCTTGATGAACAAGGCTATTCAGGTTGAGACTGGTCTTCAGGAACACCAGGGATCCCTTAGGCGTAGCCGTGACGCTGGCTCTTCTTCGGGCCCGTCAGCGCAGAAGCGTCGGATATGGATTCCCCACAACATGTATCGTCCAACTGCACCTGCACCAAGACAGTCCTATGCCGCACCTCATCTGCCTCCTCCACCGCAGAGGCAGCCCCTTCGGGCTGTACCACCCCAAGCTTCTGCTCCCAATCCCAATGATGATCTGTGCTTCAAGTGTGGCCTTCCGGACCATTGTTCCAGGAGCTGCCCTCAGAATCAGAACCAGCTGGCTTTGCCTTCAACTGGCTGTAACAACCAGCCCCGCAACAACAATGCCAGACCTTATGGTCGTGGTCAGGCTAATCATGTTGATCTGAATGAAGCTCAAGACCAACCTGCACTGTGATGGGTACTCTTCTTGTTAATTCAGTACCAGCATCTGTTTTATTTTATTCAGGAGCATCGCATTCATTCATGTCAGAAAGTTTTGCATATGCACACGACATTCGATGCGAGCCCATGAACACTCTGATTGTGGTACGCACCCCTGCGGGCCGATGTCAAACTACCATGATTGGTCGCAACGTTTCCGTTGAGATTGAAGGGTTGGAATTTCTTGTTTCCCCCATTATTCTGGAGTCTTCCAATATTGACCTCATTCTGGGAATGGAATGGTTGAAAGCGCATACTGCTTCTATCGTTTGCGCCGCCAAGGTCGTTCACCTCCTACATCCTTCTGATGAGATAGTAAGCTACCATGCTCAACTTGTTCAAAACGCTAAAGCGCGACTTTATGTCTTGAATGCGTTGAACGCAGCACCTCTTGAGGGAATTGAAAAGATTCCAGTTGTTCACGACTTCCTAGATGTCTTTCCAGAAGAACTTCCAGGAATACCCCCTGCCCGGGCTGTCGAGTTCGTCATCGATTTGAAACCAGGCACCGTTCCTATTGCCAAACGACCCTACAAGATGCCGCCTCATGAACTCCTTGAACTTAATGAGGAAATCGACAAATCTCTTCGTAGTGGTTTCATTCGTCCAAGTTCCTCAGCTTGGGGAGCACCTTCTCTCTTTGTAAAGAAGAAGGATGGAACGAACCGTTTGGTCCAAGACTATCGTCCTATCAACCAAGCTACAATTCAGAACAAATATCCGCTTCCTCGGATCAATGATCTGTATGATCAACTGGCTGGTTCATCAATATTCTCTAAACTCGACTTGAGGTTGGGTTACCACCAGATCCATGTTCGTGAAGAGGATACTCCAAAGACCGCATTCGTCACTCGTTATGGTTCTTACGAGTACACCATCATGTCTTTTGGCTTGACCAATGCTCTAGGCACTTTCTCTCGTCTGATGAACTACATATTCATGGATTACCTCGACAAGTTCGCCGTAGTCTATCTGGATGATATTCTGGTATATTCGAAGAACAAAGAAGAACATGCTGAACATCTTCGACTTGTTCTAGAGAAGCTTCGAGAACATCAACTTTATGCCAAGTATTCCAAGTGCGAATTCTGGCTTCCTGAAGTCACCTACCTTGGTCATGTCATCTCCAAGGATGGTATTGTCGTCAACCCAGAGTGCGTTCGGGCTATTCTTGACTGGACCCCTCCGAAGACTGTCAAGCAAGTCAGAAGCTTTCTCGGTCTTTCCAGCTATTGTCGTCGCTTTGTCGAGAACTTCTCCAAGATTGCCAAGCCACTGACCAATCTGCTTCGCAAAGGCGTTAAGTCCGATTGGACAGACAAATGTTAGGGAAGTTTCCAGGCACTCAAAGACAAGCTGACATCTGCCCCAGTGCTTGCTCCCCCTGATTCTCGCAAGGACTTTGTCATCTATTGCGACGCTTCACGTCAAGGATTAGGCTATGTCCTAATGCAAGAGCGCAGAGTGATTTCTTATGCCTCTTGTCAAGTGCGTCCTCATGAAGAGAACTACCCAGTTCATGACCTTGAGCTTGCTGCGGTTATCTATGCATTGAAACTATGGAGACAGTACCTTCTCGGTAATCATTGCGAGATCTTCACTGATCATCAGAGTCTGAAGTATTTGTTTGCTCAGCCAGATCTGAACCTCCGTCAGCAGCGATGGATGGAAACTATTGCTGACTACAACTGCAGTATATCTTATACACCTGGCAAGGCTAATGTAATGGCTGATGCCCTGAGCCGTAAGTCTTATTGCAACAATCACATGGTTTTCAAAGCTCAACCCCGCCTTTATGAAGAGCTATGCAAGCTGAACCTTCAACTAGTTCCACAAGGTTCTCTGAATAACCTTGTCCTGGAACCAACTCTGCTGAAAGCAATTAAGTCTACTCAAGCCAAAGATGCTCACGTGGATTTGATGAAAAAGGATCTTGCCTTAGAGAAATCCAGAGATTTCTCACTTGGTGAAGATGGAACCTTATACTTCAGAGATCGCATTGTCGTACCCCGGTTCGAGCTTATGACAGAGAAGGTGATGAAAGAAGCGCATGATACCCCTCTCTCTATTCATCCAGGAAGTACCAAGATGTATCTAGACATCCGTCAGAAGTACTGGTGGTCTAACATGAAGCAAGACATTGCTCGATATATTGAAGAATGTGACGTTTGTCGCCGCGTCAAAGCAGAACATCAGAAACCGGCTGGACTTCTACAACCGCTTCCGATTCCTGAATGGAAGTGGGATAAGATCCAAATGGACTTCGTCACTGGCCTTCCCAAGTCTCAGAAAGGTAACGATGCTATCTTTGTCGTCATCGGCCAATTCTCGAAGGTTGCTCACTTTCTTCCAGTCAAGGAGACTATCACTGCTAGTCAATTAGCAAACTTGTATATCTCTAGAATTGTGTCACTCCATGGCATTCTGAAGGAGATCAGTTCAGACCGTGGAAGTATATTCACTTCAAAGTTCTGGGATAGTTTCCAGGAGGCAATGGGAACTCATATAACCTGGAGCACTGCTTATCACCCCCAATCCCAAGGCCAAGTCAAGCAAGTCAATCAAATTCTTGAAGACATCCTTCGAGCTTGTGTTATTTCTTTTGGCAAGAAGTGGGAAGAATCTCTCCCTTATGCGGAATTCTCTTATAACAACAGTTATCAAGCCAGCTTGAAGATGGCACCCTTCGAAGTGCTTTATGGACGTAAGTGCCGAACTCCTCTGAATTGGTTAGAAAATGGGGAACGGACGCTCATTGGTCCAGACATTATTCAACAAGCTGAAGAGCAGGTTCGCATTGTCCGGGATAATCTCAAGGCGGCCCAGTCCCGTCAGAAGAGCAACTATGACCGGAAACATTGTGGTTCAACTTATCAACCTGGTGAACAATCTCATCTACGTGTCACTCATTTGAGAGGCACTCATCGGTTCGGAGTCAAGGGCAAGCTAGCTTCGCGCTACATTGGTCCCTTCCGCATCCTCGCCCGTCGTGGACTGGTGGCTTGTCAACTGGAGTTGCCACCTCAGTTCTCTCACGTCCATGATGTCTTCCACGTGTCGCAACTTCGTCGATGCTTCAAGGATCCGGAACGTGAAGTGGATCCGGAACTGATTGAAGTGCAAGATGATCTCACATACAAAGAGCATCCGATCTGCATTCTTGAAGAAGCTGAACGTCGAACACGCCAGAAGGTTACCAAGTTCCTCAAGGTGCAATGGTCAAATCATTCTAAAGATGAAGCCACATGGGAACGCGAGGATAACCTCCGTGCTGAGTACCCCGACCTGTTCCCTTCTACCTCTTAATTCTTGGGACGAGAATTTCTTTTAGAGGAGGAGAGTTGTAACACCCCGGTGTAATGATGTCTTTGTCTCCTCTGGGGTTCAGTTAATTATTTTGCTAAACAAGTGCTTGATCATCTTTGTCTCCTCTCTCTTTCAAATTCCAGTTGAATTCAAATTCAAATTTTGTGTGGAATTCAAAATGCTCAAACATGAAAACTAAAATTTTCATCATGTGGGAAGTATTCTTCTGGTAATATTGGTGGTGAACCAACATTTTTGCAAAATGTGAAGGTGGCCTAAAATAGCTAAAACAGAAAACCAAAAAAATAAAAGAAAAGAAAAAGGGAAAGCAAATAAAAAAAGGGGAAGGGGCCAGAGCCCCTGGCCTCCCCCTGGGCCTCGGCCCACCCCTCCACCCAAGTCAGCTGGCCCAACAGGCCATGTGGCCCACTCCCCCTCCCCCTGTCGCTCTCCCCTCCCCCTGTTCAACCGACCATGGGCGCGCGCTCGCGCGTCGCCGCCGAACCACCTCGCCATCGACGAGGAGGATAAGGTTGACCCCTCCCCTCGACGCCTCGACCTCCTCCCCACCTACCTCCACTCCCCTGTCTCGCCTCCCAGGCCCACCCCTCTCTCCCCCCTCTCTGTCTCGGCCGCTCACCTCACCCGCGTCGACGCCATGGCCGCGCCATAGCCACGGCCACCCTCTACCCTGCACCGCGCCTCCCTGTCCATACGATCTGTCGGCGTCGTGTACGCGGCCTACGCCAAGCGCCTGGAGCCAGGGAGCAACAGAGCGCCCACATCGCCGTCTTCTTCCTCCTTGGCCCGATGGACTCCGTCGGTGATTCGCTCCGGCGAGCTCTCCCCCGAGAGCGCTTAAGCACAACTACAGGCTCACTGTAAGCCTGCACTTCTTTCCCCTCTCTTCCCCGAGCTTTTCCTCCGCCGTAGTCGCTGCTCCGCTAGCACCCGCACGCACCGCCACCGATGAGCTCGCCGTCGTGGCCTTCGCCACTGTAACGCGCGGTTGAGCCTCGCATCGAGCTCCGGGAGCTTGTGCGAGTCCAACACCACCACTAGCGCGCCTCCCCGTTCCTCCTAGCGCCGTTTCCACGAACGCCCGAACGCGTCGCCGCCTCCGCTCGCCGCCGGCGTGCTTCTGGTGACCAAATGGTCAAGGGCTAGCGATCGTTGGCCTCGCCCCAACGCGTACGCTCTGCCCCGCCTCTCCGCTCGCTCGCTAACGCGCCGCATCACCATCGCCGTCGAGCGCCCGAAGGCCACCGCCGCCCGTGCTCCACACCGACGCCGTTTCCGGCCGCCTCGGGGCCGGCCACCAGCGTGGTTAGCTGCGGCTCACCGCTCCCGTTCGAACGCACCCTCGCGCGCGCGAAACGACCCCCTGTAGGCGAAATCCGACAAGGCCCGAGGCCCTCCACCGCATTTTGGCGTCGCCGGCGTCGAGCCGCCGGCCACCGCCGACGTGGCTGGCCTGGGGCCACCCCAGTGCCACTGCCAGTGGGCCCCACGGGCCCGAGTTGACTGGGTTGACCTAGTCAATTGCTGACTGGGCAGCCCCGTGTCCCTGACAAGCGGGCACATTTAAGTTAATTAAAACATTTAATAATTAAATCTAATTAGTTAACCTAATCAGTCACTGACTGCTGGGGCCCACGCCCCCTAACTAACCCTATTAGTTTGTTAAGCCTCTGTTAGACAGAGAGGCTGACAGGTGGGTCCCACCTGTCAGTTTGACTGGTCAGCAGAGCTGACGCAGTGCTGACATCACTACTGATGCAATAAACCTTTTATGATTTTAAAATAATTCAGAAATTGGTTTAAGCTTCGAAAATCCGTAACTTTTAAACCGTAGCTCGGATGAAAATGTTTTCTATATGAAAGTTGCTCAGAAAAATCCAACGAATCCAAATGCGCGGTCCTTTCACCTGTCACATGCCCCTAGCATGCTGAACAAGGAACCATCCCCTCTCTTTCATCTGACGGGAATCTGCCTAACGCCGGGAATTCATCCTCAGATGTTTATCCCCTCCGTCTGCAACATGTAGTACTACGTTAGGGCAACCCTAGCTCTACCCATCGTCATGTTATGCCTTGTGATGCATTGATTGCTCTATATTTATTGTTTCTTCCCCCTCTTCTCTCCGGTAGACCCCGAGACCGATGATATCGCTATGATCGACTACGTCACCGATGACCCCTCCTTCTTGTCAGAGCAACCAGGCAAGCAAACCCCCCTTGAGCATTCGATATCGCCTATTTCTTTTCCTCTCATGCTTTCATTAGAACTACTGCTGCTTTCTGTATGATCCTACTCTGATGCATAGCATGTTGTTGTTACCTGCTTTCTTACCTTACCTGCTTATCCTAAACTGCTTAGTATAGGATGGTTAGTGATCCATCAGTGACCCCCACTTTGTCCCAGTTGCCCTGCTTTATGTTTGATGACTGGATCAACGTGATCGACGTCCAGGCCCCGACACCGCATATCACCCCCCCCTAGTTGTACGACTCTGCAGAGTTACCATCGAGTGCCGAGGGTGGAACCTCTTACATCACTCCTGATGAGATCTCCGTAGTGAAGCTTTACGGTCGAGGTCATCGAGGGTGATTTCCTCCTTAACCAGTTCGTTAAGGCTCTGTCGTGCAACCCATCAAACGTGAACCTCGAGGGTGGATCCTCTTACGTTCACCTTGATGACAACATCGAGTGGAATTCACCGGGGGTGATTCCTCGGGTTTTCCCCTTGGTGTTAGACACACAGTTACTATGGTTACTATGACTTTGCACTAAACCATGTTACTAAAGACGGGTCGACCCTGAGTGGTACCCGCGTGAGCTTAATTGCGAGTGATGTGGAGCCGGGTCGACCTGGAAGGTGCCCGTGAGATACTTACGAGGCATGGCCGGGCATTCTTAGCCCTTGCCACAAGTACTCGAGACGGGGCGACGGGGTCACATCGATCGTGAGTCTTTGCTCGTTACCGCGCGTTCCTAATCCACTACGATTTGGATATTTGATCCGAGGGGCCTCTGGCCTGATAGCACTAACCATCACGTGGGCATAGTATGGGCATTCTGCGTCGTATGCATCAGCCGAAGCTTAATAGATGTCAGCGACTGAGCGGCGCGCGCCGGGTTGGACTGCGTAAGCTCCTGCCTTGTTGAAGGAGGTAGCTAGGTCTGTTCACCGGCCGCGTACGCAACGTGCAGGAGTTCCCGGGGAGATGGCCCATGACCCCTGGGGGCATAGGTTTAGTCCGGCGTGCTGGTCTCTCTATTAAGCCTAGGTCGGGTTGCGGCGTATTGTTTGGCCGAGGCCGGGCATGACCCAGGAAAGTGTGTTCGGCCGGAGTTAATCGAGCGTGGTAGGTAAGTTGGTGCACCCCTGCAGGGAAGAAAACATCTAATGATAGCCTGTCCTACGGTAACGGACACTTGGAGTTGTATCCCGATCGATACAACTAGAACTGGATACTTGTGATGAGAAATGAATGGATGGTGATGAGAATTGGATTGTGATGATAACTGGATAGTATGGCTCTGGGATTGCTTTCTCGCAGGGAGTCGAGAAAGGATCTCTGGCCGAGGTTGATAACACTACTGTTACTTTACTTTATGCTACTCTACTCCCTCCTGTTGCTGCAAGATGGTGGTATCCAGAAGATGCTAGTCTTCGATAGGCTAGGCTTTCCCCTTCCCTTATGGCATTCTGCAGTTTAGTCCACAGATACAGCCCATTTCCTTTAATACAGATGCATACTTGGTTTAGATCTGATGTAAGTCTTGCGAGTACTTTGGATGAGTACTCACGGTTGCTTTGCTACCTCTTTTTCCCCTATACCCGGTTGTTGCGACCAGATGACGGATCCCAGCAGCCAGACGACGCCACTGAAGACTACTACTACCCGAAGGATGCCTACTACTACGTGAAGACCGCAGACGACTAGGAGTAGTTAGGAGGCTCCCAGGCAGGAGGCCTTGCCTTTTCGATCGTTGTTGCTTTTGTGCTAGCCTTCTTAAGGCACACTTGTCTAACTTATGTCTGTACTCAGATATTGTTGCTTCCGCTGACTCTTGTGTATTCGAGCTTATGTATTCGAGCCCTCGAGGCCCCTGGCTTGTAATATAAAGCTTGTATTATTTTAATTTGTGTCTAGAGTTGTGTTGTGATATCTTCCCGTGAGTCCTTGATCTTGATCGTACACATTTGCGTGTATGATTAGTGTATGATTGAATCGAGGGCGTCACAAATGCCTGTGCATCGGAAGTAAGCTAGACTTAAACTTTCTAATGAACCCGACATCTTTGGTTGATCTGGGATGCGCAACGGGGTTATCCCCGCCAAAATATCCCCTTGAGGTACTTATCTTTTGAATCTTATGCAACATGACACCGTGATTCTCTTGTATAGTGTTGAGTTCTTTATGATTAAAGCAAGTTTGAAGCCTTTTGCACTTCCTTTCATCTTATTTTTCTAGCGTCTACGGTATCGTGCATTGCACACTCTCACATTGAGACTTGGTGCATACTTCACAGGTACATCCAAACCCGCATGACAAATTTCTTTTGTTCTCCTACACATAAAACACCACATCTACTCAAAAAACCACCATAGCTACCTACATGGCATTTTCATAACCATCCCGAGCATATCACCATGCACTACCATCATTTTTCGTTACATGATTAGAGACATGATCACAAACAACACTTGAGCTAGTCTTAGAGGTGAGACTTGGAATCAGGTTTTACCGTTTATCATTCCATACCTGCATATGAGTTTTCCACTGAATCGCATATTTCAGGATCATAGCAGTTATAACATAGAATCTAAGCTCTTAATTATAAACAATCTATATTATTGCCTCTAGGGCATATTTCCAACACGCCTCCCTTCTCATCTCCATTGCCATCACCTTGATCACCATCGTAGCCATTCTCCCCCGAGTTAGCCATACTTGTAATCAGTGCACCGCAATCGACAATATTGTATGACTATTCATCAATCAATCAATCATCTTTATATGGCCTATAATGTTTTCTCCTTGTGATTCAATCATGGCGTGTGATTAATTCCTTAAGGCAATGGGTTGAGGCATGAGGCCTTTCAACCCCATGTATTTGTGCACGGGTCATTGGATGACTTCTGTTATTTGATGTTATTTGTATGTGTGATTCACAATAGAGTTTTCTTTTGTCTTCTTCTCATTGTAAGGCCCTGAAGGTACCCGGGATCCGGAGATCGATCAAGGAGGAGGTAAGAAGCGACAATGTGTGGAAAACTATTCTGAAAACCAGTGACAACAAGGATTAGTATGGCAGAGAAAAGCAATTCCTTCGGGATATATGAGGTGTGGTCATTAAACATCAAATGCTTTTGTCTGGATAAATCCTTAATAGCCGAGGTAACTCCGCGTAATGGTAAGGGCCAGTGGTTGGTTAATGACTCTCGGTGCAGGTCGTGAATCATCGTGATGTACTTTAGACACATGCCTCACTTCATCGCATTATGAGTACATCGTAACGAGTGTCAACCGGAACGATGTTATAAATGAAGACAAGCTCACACAAAGTATAAGTTTGTAAGTATAAGTCCTCATACCCATGCCTACTTCTATATCATTGTTTACACCAATAAGGTTATTTAAAAGGTCTAGGAAACTGGAACATTTTGCGAGAATAATAACTTGCTTGACTCTTTGTCATGGAGCACATTCTCATGTGGGTTCGATACCCAGCATCACTCTTTCGGGAAATGGTAAGGGACTATCTACGATCCAAAACTGGAGCATAAATATAATGCGAGGATGTCAAGTACAAGCTCCCCTCGGATTATGAGGTTGAGGTCATAGTTAAAATGTTTGTGAGCTTGGATCTTTGCCTAAAACTGCTAATGTCCTTGAGCTTATAAAGGATACTGATGCTGCCGGCTCCATGTTCAAAGACATGTGGTTTACGATTGTAGGGAGCACTGTCATATCACCGACTACCCTCAACAAGGTCAACAACATGTGGCATTATATCCGGGTAAGTCTCTCCTATTGGAAATATGCCCTAGAGATAGTAATAAATGTTAATATTTAATTCCATATTTGTAATTAATATTTATTTGTTGTGGTATAATTGCAATGGTTCTTCTTTTCGCAAAAAGGATCGGATCTATTATAAAATTTCATCAAAAGTACAAAGCATGTCAATCATAATAAAAATTACATTGACATTCTGAGACCACTACTGCCGCCAGAACGAGTTGCCGACGCGCCGCTGTCGCCGCTCCCCTACCGGAGCTGGCTTGACCTTGTCGATGATAGCATGGAAGTCTTCATGCACGTGTCCCTAAGGACAAATGCCCTGGAGCCACAGTTGTCGTCGTTGAACCCTTGCATAGATATGAAGCACCGGACACCATATCACGCCACATGACGAAAAACCCTAACCTTGCCGCCCGTAGGAGATGGCAGGAATCTACACCAGAGCTCAGTCGACTATGTCCAGATGGATGAACCCAAGGGGGATCGGAGCCTGGAAGACAAACTTGAAGAAGAAGCATCGCCATCCGCCCGAGTGTCGCACCCTGAAGACTGAAAACCCTAACCTAAAGTACTAACCAGAGCAGAGGCACTAGAATTCTTCTCCGCGCCAACGGTCGGCAGAGCGGCAGGCGGAGGGGGGGCGAATCCATGGACTCGCCGATGAAGCCTGGAGGGTAGAGTTTCCTCTAGCCGCCTAGAGTTAGGGGAGGATGACAATTGCAATGGTTATTGAATATGAGATTCAAAGGAAAACTCATTTTCATCTTTGGAAACATAAACACAAATTCCTAGTCTCGCCTCTAACAATAGCTCATGTGTTGCATGATGATCTCGTTTTCTGATCATATGGCATTGTTAGGGTAACAAGGATACGAGTAACAAGAGAGCGCATTGTTGGCGGAACAATGGTGTTGAATAGATCCAACCAAATGATATACTACGAGATCACATCATAACAATGTTATAAGTATAATCATAAAAGTGTTAACATATACTCACATCCTCAAAACCATGTGAATATCGAATGCACTCATCGCGGACGAGCCAAAAACATGTCATACAAAAGCAAACCAACTTCCGCTATGTCAAATATACGCATGTATCATGAGATGCACATGCCCCTAACATCCTGAAAATGGCCAAGTGGTGATGTGTGAAAACTTTGGGCCTCCGTTGGTTTGTAGGAATTCTATAGGATAGCATTTGCAAAGGAAAATTTTCTTTGAAGCCCTTTGGTTTGTAGGAATGGATTCCTATTCCTATGTAGGATAGGAATCAATCCTTCATGTTTTGGAGGAAAAAAACATTAACCTAGACTCAATGAAAAAAATCCTATCCTAAATGACATCTCTTTCTCTATAGGAATTGACATGCATGTCATCTCACTTCCTATGATTTTTCTATTTCTATAAAATTTCTATTCTATGAACCAAAGAAGGCCTGAAGTTCTGCATGCGAACAAGCGCGTGTGCTTGTGGTATAAAATTCATGGACTTTTTTTGGACCCGTTTCAGGAGCTGTGTATTTTATTATAAGTGAACGCGCGTAGAAGGATCTAGTCCGGAAACGATTCTAGCACCATTTCAGAAGCTTTGTACTCCCTCCTTCCCAAACACTTTTATATTATGGAATGGATGGAGTTTTATTAGAAGCGAATACATGCCCTGCTGCGCCGTTCTTTTTATATAGGGCCTATTTTTCCTTTATTGTTGGTCAACAGTTTATATTTGTTAGATCTTTCTGGAATGAACGAGAGGGGGGCTAACTCTTGTTCACCTACACGAAGCGTTCAAGGATTGCTGGCAATGTATCCCTATTACGTATCCCAAGGCTTTGAACTTAGAGACCTCCTCCTCGGCGCTCAGGGCGCTAGCAACACAATTGGCTCTCATGTGCGCGCCCAGTGGGCTGGCCTAGCAATGTGGAGCTCGATCGCTGACGCACACCTTGTTCCCTAAAATCACTAATTAAGAAGTACTCGTTGTAAAGAACATTTCACTTTTCTAAGTCGCAGTGCGTTACTTGTCGCAACCTGAGAATTTTCTCTTTTTTCGTAGATCTGTTTATTCAAAACGTTTTATCTTTTAAACTGTGCATCCAAATCTCGAACCATTTTCACCATTGGATTCCTTGTATAGAGATCTTCAAAACTAGATCTCATGTTGATATGTTTTGGCAAACTCTTTTTTCACAAAAAACCGGATGAAAAAATCGAACCGGGAGCATGGTTTTTTCCCTTTCCGAAAGAGGCACGCCCGTGCCTCTCGCGAAATCACACCTGTGCCTCTCGTGGAAGCAAAACCGTGACTCTCCTGAAAGGAAAAAAACAGAAAACGTGTTTTTTTCGTTTCCGAGAGGCATGGCCGTGACTCTCGCGAAAGCACAACCGTACCTCTTGCAGAAGCAAAATCGTGACTCTCGCGAAAGAAAAAAATAGAAAACGCGTATTTTTTCACTTTCTGAGAGGCACGGCTGTGACTCTCGTGAAAGCACAACCTTGCCTCTCGCGAAAACAAAACCGTGACTCTCACGAAAGAAAAAAAAACGGAAAACGTGTTTTGTTTTTCCCTTTCCGAGAGGCATGGCCGTGACTCTCGCGAAAGCACAACCGTGTCTCCCGCGGAAGCAAAACCGTGACTCTCGCGAAAGAAAAGAAAAACAGAAAACGCGTTTTTTTCCGTTTCCGAAAGGCACGGCCGTGACTCTCGCTAAAGTACAACCGTGCCTCTCGCGGAAAAAAACCGTGACTTTCGCGAAAGAAAAAAAACGTGTTTTTTCGCGCAAAAAATATTTTAGGCATTTTTTTATCGAAAAGCTAAGGAAGACCGGGGGAAAACCAAAACGTCGAAAAAAACCCGGAAAAAGCCGTTCAAAAAGCCGAAAACGCGGGCGGAAAAATAAAATAACAAAATTCGGAAGGAGCGTCCAGAGCGTGACACGTGGCGAATGGCTGAGAGGCTCCCGAAGGAGCGCTCGTTAACTAGTTGCTCCCCTCGTTCCCTTAGGAGACATTGGTTAATCGGTTGACTACTTGACTTTTGGGAAAAACATCAAACTGACAAATCATACATTTCAAAAAAAAAATCAAGAATTTAAAAAATCATGAAAATCCAAAACATATATGAAATTCCAAAAAGTTCACGAATTTGAAAATGTTTTTGAATATGATTTTTTTATTTGAAAAAGGTCTACGAGTTTGAAAAAAGTTCGTGTGTATGAAAAAAGTTCACAAATTTGACAAAAAGTTTTTTATTTAAAAGGGTATAAGAATTTGAAAAACATTTCACAAATTTTAAAAAAATCACAAATTAAAAATGTTTTTGAATTTGGCAAATGTCTGGGCATTGAATAAAAGTTCATGAATTTAAAAATTGTTCATGATTTTCAAAAAAACTTTGCGAAATTTAAAAAGAAAAATTTCATGAAAACAATATTAAAAAAGTAAGAAAATGGAAAGGGAAGATTAAAAACGGTTTCAAAGCTTCCCAAAATCGGCCAATGCGAAAATCTGGAACTTTAAGAACAAGGAACACGATGGGAAGGGTGTGCTTCAAAGACAACTAGAAAAGAAGAAAGAAGGATGCAAATGGGCCGAGCCCAAAAAGGTACAAACGGTGTGCGCGAGTTGACAGAAAGAAGTAAAAAAGGCACTAACACCAAATAGGCTTTATTGTGAGCTTGTGCACATGTGGCTTTAAAATGGGTGCAACAGAAAAGAAACACAAAACATAAACCGATTAAGTAGTCCCACCAGCCTTCCCAACCATAGAGCAAGGATATAACTCCCAATATAAGTAGCTTAGTTTCTTTAGAGATTTTTTCAAAGATTTCTTCAAGCTTTGCTAAGGATTAGTACCATACTAGAAGGATATGCGCGCTTTGCTGCGCCATTTTTCTCTAATTGTTGTTGTATCACCTTTCTTATTGGCATATAAGGGTATAACGAATCTTGTTTTTAGGCCACACAATATGATTGCATTATTTTTGGTTACTAAAGTGTAGCAAAAACATGTGAAGACTATCAATGATACGGAGTAGAACACAACAAGCAAAGTATGCCATTAGATAATTCCATAGTGTCAATATAAATAATATAACTTATATTCCTGACAACAAATAGGTTTTCTTTCTCAAATCTTCAATAAAAATTCTGATTACTCTTACTACATCGAGATAATACACCATAGTCGGAAGCACCGACTTGGAAACTTTAGAAGTTCGATTACCAATTGGAGCTTCCCACTTAAAAATATTTCTTAAAACAAAAGATCTGGCGAAGATGAAATCATCCTCGTATTCATTACCATTAAATGGACATGCAATGTAAAGTGAAATAGTATCCCTCTTGACGTTCTAAACTCAAAAACTCAATTGCTAGGTTGCCGACGACCGTCGGAAGGTGGACGTGTGGAGGAAAAAGTCCTACCATGAGTTGGATCAGCAATGTTGGTAGCAAATGGAGGGGACAAAGTCCTCTGCAGAGACAAAGATTTGGGAATCACTCTGTGGTGGCTCGCCGTCAATGATCTAGGATGAGGGTGGGCAGCAAGCCATGGGAGGGTGATTCCCAGATCTTGGGCAAGGAGGTGCGTGGGGCAAAGCTAGGATCGGAGCAGATGATTGTGGCCGGAGCAAAGTGGGGCGACGTCAAAAACCATACACACAGGGATGCTCAACATCTAAACCAAAAACAAGTTCGAGAGAGAACTGGGGAAACAACAAAGAAAGATTCTGCGGAAATACCAACGAAGAAACACCGTTGGACAACTCCCACCTATCGTCCACCACCAACGGAGGCATACCTGAGAGAAACTGCAACAGCATGTGCGTATCCGGTTGTCTAAAATTTCATGTACACAATAGTCTAAACAAAAATTCTTATATACACAACCAGTTTTTCAGCAGATTACCTATGTTCTCTCTTCTATTTCAGTATTATTATTATTATTGTTATTGTTATTATTATTATTATTATTTATTTTTTGCGGGGGAATATTATCTTATAACTACAAATTCAACTAGCATTTCAACAATTATAATTCAAACAACACAGAAGCTCGTCAAATTTATAAAACTTTCACCCCCTTCCATAAGCAAAAATTAACACAAATTTCAATAGCAAATCGAATAGCAGCATCTCTAAATAAATAGAAGTAGTAGCAAGCATCACCAATAACATCGAAAAATCCAACAGCAACACCCCTGAATAAATAGCAGTAGCAGCGTATGTAATCACGGCAAACAAATCCAACATCAGCTTCTCAAATAGCAGTAACAACAGCTTCCCTAATTAAACCCAAGCGAAACGACGTCGCCCCCGGTGCTTCCTCACAATCATCAGTGACGCCGTGTGATCCTTTCCCACTCCCATGCTCAGACCACAGCAAACGGATCCACAAAGCCAGCCGATGCTCCCTTCACATTCTCTGAACGTGCTTCCTCCTCCGTCCGCTCCCGGCTGCAGCCATGCTTGTGTTTCCTCCTCCTCCGGCTGTCCAACATATGCAGCCACGCTCAGAGCTCCCCGTTACAGCCACGTCGGCGACTGCAGCTGCTCCCTCCCCCTCCTCCGCCCAGACAACAACGAGCACAACCATACCATTGGCCGCAGTTCCCACTTCCCCTCCTCCAAATCCATGCCATCGCTCGTTGTTCCACCCATCCTAAAATAATCTGGCATGGGTAGGCGCGCCGGCCGCCGGCTCCGGCACAGATGATGCTGGCTGTGGGGACCCATTCTGGGCCCACCCTCAAAGGATCCGACACGGTTAGGCACGCCCGCCATCGGCTCCGGGACCGATTTCAGGCCTTGGTAGTGTATATGGGCATTAGGCTAGTTGTAACGGGGAGTATCATATAATACTACATCCCTAATGTATAGTATCATAAGTTGGTATCATAGAGGATTAAATTTATTATCATGCATGACACAAAGTAGCACATCATTTAATATGATACGGTATCATGATATGATACTCAAGACTTTTTTTTTCATTTAATTCTATGCCACCTCATCAAATTTACTTAGTTGGTATGCATGATACTACCTATGATACTCTCATTACGGGCAACCTAAGATGATGGTGTGCATGAGCTGCTGGAGATGCTATGAGGCTGGTTGTAATGGTAGTATCATAGCTAGTATCATGCATATCAACTAAGTAATTTTGATGAGGTGTCGTAGCATTAAATGAAGAAAGAGATGGTAGAGTATCATATCATGATACCATATTATAATAAATGTTATACTATTTTGTGTCATGTATATCAATAAATAGAGTACTACATGATACTAATATATGATATTATGCATTAAAGAGATAGTATCATACAATAATATCATATACATGATATTAATGTATGATACTCCTCATTACAACCAGCGTGAGACATGAGCAGTTAATCCACAGCAACCGACCCAGCCGCTCCCTCGTCGCTGCTGCATGCCACCCCAACCGACCTCTCTCGCAACCACACCAGAGAACTCTCGGCGGCCAACGCAGGCACGCGGCGCCCAGCTAATTCATAGGGACTGCAGGGAAGACACGTACACAAAACTGATACGCATGGACCTAGTTGCCCACACAACCGCGTCTCACCCTCTATCATCTGGGATCCAAGCACTTTTCACACCCTCAATTCACCAGGAGAGCTCATTTCACGGGAGCTTGGTATCTGTAGTGATATAGGAGGGACGACGCACAATACACGATCATGGCCGCTGGCCAGTTGAACGTCATTGCTTTCGAGTATTGTACTAGTGCAACTTGTGTCAGGAGCTCCCATCTCACAGTAACAGATGTCGACACACGCACACGTCACGTATATCCTCGACACCATAGATGATGCACCGCAGCTCACATCGAAGGAGACCCGACCGACAGTGCGATACGTTGAACAGTCGGCAGGTGCTTTTTAGACCCGAAACCCTGTACACCTGGAAGGGACCCCGTCAGGGAGTGCGGTGGCTATGGGCTGCCCTAGGTCGATTCGCTCGCCCCTAGAGCCTCGGGATTCGCAGCTCTCAAACTCGAGGAACAGCGAAGAACGAGAGAGAGAAACGATGGAGAGATAAAACGTAGATGAAAAAGTAGTATATTGATTTGTTCAATTGTGTGTTGTTCAATCGGTCGTCACCCCCAACATATATAAGAGATGGTTGTACTTTCCCAAGCAAAGAATTCATCTAGGCTTTCCTTACAAGAAACATTACGTCAATTCACGTCCTAGAGTCCTAGTTCTAGTTTAACTCGGATTCAGTCCGAATCTGGCCCATATTTCTGCCTTGCTGCTTGCACGGGCAGTAGAACTTTCATATGAGCTCTGATCAAAATGTCTCAAACATCAAATTTGTGTATCTCAACGAGACAAACAACTCTCGTGTTGATCACTTTTCCAAATAAGGTCATCTTGAATACACTACGAAGCCATCTTTAGCCTCCAGTCGGACTTGGTCATGTAGCTGACTGGACTGTCCGAGCCTTGTAGCGACGCTACAGGATGTATACTATCTCAGATGATGATGACCCCAAAACCAAAGTTGACCGTATCGATGATAAGCACAACTTCTATGTTGAACACTTTTCCATCCGAGCCAATCTAGATAACCTTTCGGGCACATCTTCAGCTTCTGGTCGGAGCACTCGGATCTGAATCTCTTCACTCAAATGTTAGAGTCTTCCACTCGGATCGCTTGACTAGACTTTTCACTCAGATGTTAATGTCTTCCACTCGGATCACCCGACTAGACTTCTACTCGGATGGCAACTTTCACTAGGATGGCAAAATTTTCACCTGGAGAACAATCTTTCACTCGAATGACTACATTTTCACTCAGACGGTAATCTCTTACTCGATCGGCAAGCTTTCATCCCGATGGTAAGCTTTTCACTCGGATGACTATATTTTCACTCAGACAGCAATCTTTTACTCGATCAGTAACCTTTCACTCAGATGGTAAGCTTTTCACACGGATTTCCCGAGTGGAAACACAGCCAGATCTTGTTTTGCCTCTCCAGGTCGCATACGACCTCGGATTGAGACGATTTATATATTGAAATCGATCGGCTCGGCGAGATGAAACTTTTTCATGTTGAAGATTTTTCGATTCAAGACCGTCTTGATGGCCTAATGACTCACGCGACCCATCAGACATGCGTCTGGTATCTGGGGCCATTTTTCTGTTCAGGGCAATCTGTAGTGTATTGCCTTTAACTTTTGCATACGAACTTGGATTGAGAAGATTTATATATAAAAATCAATTGCCTCGACGAGACGAAGACAATTCATGTGGATTGCTCCTTGATCCAGGGTCGTATTGAAAGCGTAATCTGTCAAAAAGCACTCGGAACACTAAATTCTGACACTCGGAATATAGTTTCAACCCCTAAGATGAGGTCGGATGACGATAACCAAAACACCAAAGTTGCTCCATTCGGTGACGAGAAACTTTTCATGCTGAAAACCCTTTGACTCGAGGCCATCCTATTTGCCTTTTATGTCGTGCCAAAATCTGATGTCAACAACTGCGTCAAATGGGACACCCTATTTAAGACACACGGGGGTGGGTGACGCCCAACCCCCGCTCCCCCGCACGCACTTCTTGGACCGCCCATGTGCGGGGCATGACGCCCCTACTTTTTTTGTTTCTCTTTTTGTTTTGCTTCTTAAAAAAATGTTTGGGATTTCCAAAACATTCAGAACTTCCAAAAAATGTTCACCATTTAAAAAACCAAAATTCTAAAATATTCTTGCATTTCTAAATACTATGAGTTTCATAAGATGTTACTAGATTTAAAAAATTGAGAAATTTTGAAGAACTTCAAAAATTTGAGCAATGTGCCAAATTAAAAAAACGAATTAGAAAACTGTTTTTAATCAAAAAGAAGTACGCGGAAAAATCTCTGGGGTTTCAGAAAACATTCGATTCAAAAAATGTTCACGAATGCAAACAATTCATGAATTTAAAAAACATTGTTCCCAAACAGAAAAACGTTCATTAATTCAAAAAATGTTCGAAAATTCAAAAAAATCTCTAAGCTAAAAGAATGTCCGTCGATTCAAAAGTTTACCGATGCACAAAATGTCCATGGATTAAAAAAATACGAATTTGAAAAAATGTTCATTAGTTCTCAAAATGGACACAAATTTCTAAAAATGTTAGTTTGAAAATTTTCTCTAATTTCATAAAAATGTTCACAAATTTGAAAATTGTTCATGAGTTTGAAAATTGTTCAATGATTTGAAAATGTTCACATATTTCAAAAATAGTGATTTTGAAGTTTTCCCGTGATTTCAAAAAAATTACGAATTTAGAAATTGTTCACTAATTTGCAAAAAAATGAAGATTAAAAAAACATGAATTTGAAAATGGTTCTTCTATTCCATAAAAAAAGTCACTAAGTTTTAAAAGGTTCATGGATTTGAAAACAAAAATAGTGATAGAAAAAGAACTAAAGAAAATAGACAGAAAAGGGTAGTAGACTAACGGGGGGCAGTACTACCGTTGGGGTTGCTCGTTTGGTCGTTGTCCCCTAACCTGCCTGAGGAATAGGACCCCTAGATTCACACTGTCGATGTTCGGCACAGAAGCTCCCTCGGGGGAGGGTAGGGCCAATTATGGCTCAATCGTTGCGTCAAGTTTTTTTGTCCTTTTCTTGTTTATAGTGTTTCACTAATTTTCAATCATGTTTCCGAAAAGAACATGAACAATTATTCATTTTTTGAACTAAACATTAAAAAATAGAACATTCTTCTATAATAGCTTGAACATTTTATCAAACATTTGTGGACATCTTTTAAAATCCTAAACATGTTTTCAACATTTCTTTAAAACACAAACATTTAAAAAGTTTGCAAATATTTTTAAAAAAGATTGGTACATCTTTGAAAACACAAAAGAAAGAAATCAAACCAGAAATGGGTTCAAATTGATTAAGAAAACACAGCAAAGCAAATAAAATGAAAGCTTGTAGAAGGTTCCTAAAACCAAGAAAATTAATATTCAACATTGATTCTACATATTGGAACCAGGCCAATTTGGGAGCGGAGCTAGAACTTTCCCAAAATAATTGAGCAGGGCCATTTCCTCGTTCGGTTCGCTCCCTACACATGTTTTCTCGACTATTAATCACAAAGAGCAACAAAACAGAAAAGCAATATTCCTGTGTTAGCTATATTTTTTGTTTTTCCTGCTTCGGTTCAAATAGTAAGTTTTATTTAAGCACAAAATCATGCATAGTAAATGAATAAATTATTTTATAGAATTAAAATAATAAATTTTTAGAAAATGTTTGAACTTTCATATATAAAATTGTGAACACCTCTACATATATTAATGCATGATTTTTCTAAAATATTATTCACCATCTAGTAGAAAATTGTTCATTGTGTACTTCAATTTTTTCACATGAATTAAAATCTCAACACGTAATAAAAATGTTTGTCATGTATTTAAAAGTATTTCTTCACGTATAAAAATATGTTCAAATGTTGAAAAAAATTCTCCATGTATTAAAAAATAGTCCACCATGCATCAAAATTTGTACACTATGTTATAAATATGTCCATTATATTTTCATTGAAGAAAATTAAAAAAGTGAAATGACCAAAGAAAAAGTAAATGGAAATAAAAAATAGGAAGAAAAATCAAAGCACAATTAAACTAATAGCAGTGGGGGGGGGGGGGAGGGGGGTGGACAACATTGGAAAGTAAACTCACTGCAGAGAATTGCACGGGAGCAAGAGGAAGAAAAAATAGCAAGGAATTGGGCCAAGGAACTAGACAAGAGCAAGCGGAAGAAATATTAGTAGCAAAACTGCCAGGGGGATGCGCCAGAATTCGGCAGATCCTAATTCGCGCATAGTTCGCTGTACCCCCCTTTTCAGTTTTGGGAAGGTTCTAGAATCTTCTCATGCCAATTATTTGTGAATTTCTCCTTTTCACCTAGTTTAATTTCACTTTTTGATATTTTTTATTTAAAATTACATTTCAATTATTATCAAATTCAAGTACATATTTTGAAATAAGAGATTTTTTCAAATTGATGGCCATATTTTCAAGTCAGAGAACATTTTAAAATTGGTTCACACTTTTTCAAATTATGAACATTTTTTACAGATTAGTGAAGTTTTTTTAAATTTTTGGCTCATTAAAAGTATTAAAAAAATTCAATTCTTAAAGAACTTTTGAAAACTAAGACTTTTTTGCACTCGTGAATATATTTTGAAATTTCAAACATCTTGTAGATTCGTGGACAATTTTTTTTAATATTTCTGGGTTCATAAATTTTTAAAAAAATTAACATTTTTTAAGTATGTATTTATTTTGAAAATTGAGGACATTATTCCAAATCCATGAACATTTTTAAAAATTTGGAACACCTTTTCAAATTTATGATTTTTGTAGTTTCATTGTATTTTTTTTGAAAAATTGGAACTTGTTTTGAAATTCCAAAGTTTTTTTTCCAAATTTTGGATTTTGAACATTGTTAGAACTTTAAAAAATGAAGAAACAAAGGGGCATCCCGCCCCGGATATGTGCCGTCTCAAACTGCGGTCACGTCGTAGGGGGGGTGGGCGAGGGGGTTGAGCATTTGCTCGCTTTGCTCTGACCTACGCAGGAAATAGAAGAGCCCATGTGATCCCTATTGATCTTGTTAATTCGAGATGCGGGGCAAATGACAGGAGCGACTCAACTGATTGTAGTAGGGCCGACCCAAATAGAGCTAAGTGTTCTTGTGGTTTTGGGAAGATTACGGGCATGTTTATTTCTGAAAGTTTCTCATCCAGTTTTATGCTTTTCATTTTTTAGTTGTGTTTTATATCTGTTTTTACAGTTTTTTAATTCATTTTTTACTTTTTATTTTCTTCAATTTTTTTAAAAACAGCATTTTTTAAAGAAAAATATATTTTTTAAAAAATGTTCACAGAAGTTTAAAGAATGTTTGCATTTTTTATAATTATGTTCATGATTTTCCAGTAATGTAAAATTTCACAAAACTTATAGAAGTTCCGTACGATTCACCGCAAACTTATTGAAGTAAGCGACAAGTAGGGACTCCATCCATGTTGTGGTTGTGTGCATGTATATCTTGCCTCTAGCGGGCCCCAATGTGTGCTCAAGTAGGCTTACCACCTACACTATGTATCCGATGGTTTTCAGAGCCTCTTTAGTGCTGTATTGGTTATGTGGTCTACTTTTTTGCTTTTATTGCTTGTTTCCGAAAATAGTTTTCTATCTAGCTTTTCTACTGTTTATGTCCATATGTTCATAAAAAATGTTCATGCCATTTAAAGAAATATGTCTGTGCATTTTAAATAAAATGTCCATGCCATTTAAAGAAATGTTCACACATGTAGAAAAATGATTGTAACATTCAATAAAAACATTCATTCAAAATGTTCACCAAAGTTTCAAAAATGTCCATTAAAGGTAAAAGGTTGCTTGCCCAATTTTTTGAAATTTTACATGTCATTTAAAATATCTTTATACCATCTAGAACATGTTCAACATATTTAAAACGCTCATATATTAAAACAGCTTAAAGAAAATATGAATTTGTTTGCGCAACATTTATTTAAATTCAGAACATATAAAAAATTATACCATACAAAAATGTTAATCAGAACATAAAATAATATTGGTGCATTTTTTAAATAATTTCATACAAAAATTCACTCGTTTTTCTTGCTAAGAAACATGATTCCAGAGACTAGAAAAGAATTTTTTAATAATAAAAAAGAAAGAACTTCAAAAGAAAAAACTGAAAGAAAACATATAAACCAGTAAAAATCACAGAAAAAGAAAAAACAAATAAAACCATCCTAAAAATGGATGGAAGGTCAAAGGACCACTCTCAACTCTGCCTAGATGGTTCCATAAACCATGTTTTGGGCCGGCTCAGCCAAACGAGAACCATAGGTGGGCGCTCTTTCATTCTTTTATAAGCGGCATGACATCTTGCATTTGTGTGTGTGTGTGTGTGTGTGTGTGTGTGTGTGTGTGTGTGTGTGTATGATTGTATCCTGATATTTCTTGTTGCATGCTAGGTAGAGTTGGCTCCATCTTAAGTAGCCTGATGTTCCCCGCCGGACAATAAACATTTTTTATTCATCATGACGGTGTATCGGGTAACCCTTACCGGCCAACAGGTCATTGTGCGGCGAATCAACCTGTGGTTGAGTTGGTTAGGTGGACAGTGGTATCCCCAACCCACCAGGGGTCAAATCCTGGTGCTCGCATTATTCCTGGATTTATTTCAGGATTTCCAGCGATGCGCTTTCAGTGGGAGGAGAGGTGCTCATAGCGGTAGGGTGTGCGTGTGTGCGTTCATAGGGATGAGTGTATGCGCGTATATATGAGCGCTTGTGTCTGTATTGATGCTAAAAAAAAACAGGTCATTGTGCGGACCGGTCGTTGCATGCTTTCACAATCGCTCATAGTGGAAGTTTGCTTTTGTCCCACATCGATAATATAGGTCCCATAGAATACATAATTGCCAGCTCAGGTTCTGTAGCCTCATAAGGACTATGGGGCTGTTTGGATTGTAGCCCACGCTTACTCTACCAATGTTTTGGTGTTGACCAAAATCATGGGCTTGTGTTTGGTTTGTGTCCCAGGTTTTGACACCGCGTCAATTTTTTGGTACGCCAGTTGAGATGATGCGCCATTCATGGGTGAAATGGGGGCAGCGAATTTGCTCGCCAAGATTTTGGTACGCCCTGGTTTCGCAAGGCTGCCTCGGGCATCAACCAAACATCCCTTATATCTCGCTTACTGAGATATGAAGTACGTACTAGCATGCAACGCCGTTGCACTTTGGTTTGGACCAATAATGACAGCTTTTCCAAATTTGTATTTCTCAGACATGTTTTTGTAGTTTTTATTGGGTGTTAGTTTGGTTTCCATCCGAATTTTCTTTCTTATTTTACTTCTTTTTGCCCTTCCTTTTCATTTCCGTTTCTTCTGGTGGTCTTTCTTTCTCCCTTTTTCTTTCTTTTATTTGCTTCCTTTTTTTTCTTACCTTTTCTTTTCTTTACTATTTTTGTTTGTTCGCCTATTTCTTGTTTTCATCATGTATTTTAGAAAATATTGTATATTTTAAAAATGTATGTTGTGTGTTGAAAATATTAATTTTGTTAAAATATGTTCATTGTGCATTAAAAATGTTCGTCATGTATTAAATATTTTTATGGTGTATTAAATATGTTCATTCATTATTTACAAAATATTCACTTTGTATTAAATAATTTTATTATGTATTAAAAAATGTTTGTCATGTACTTCAAGAAAAGTCATCATCGTGTATTAAAAATGTTCTTTTTAATCCAAAAATGTTTGTAGTGCATTAAGTGTTCATTCCATATTAATAGTTTGTCGTGTATATAAAAAGGGCGTACTTCAAATTATTCATCGTGTATTTAAAGGCATTCACCTTTTATTAAAAATGCTAACGCGTTTATAAAACAGTTCATCGGGCACTTCAAAAATGGTCACCCTCTACTACAAAATGTTCATCATGTATTGAAAATGTTAAGTTCGTTTATTGTAATACAAATCATTGTTTTCTAAAAACATTAATCATGTATCTTTTAGGGGTTTTCCTATTTCCTCTGGTTTTTATTTGTTCCTACTTTTCCTTTAATCATTCTTTAATAAGTTATAAATATTTTTTAATACACGATGAATATTTCCATATACATATAGAACATTTTAACAACACATGACCGTTTTTTCATATACGGTGAATACCCCGTCAAAAAATATATGGTGAACACTTTTAAATATACAATAAATATATTTTAACAATAGCAGCACTTTCTTAATACATGATGGAAATTTGTTAAATACGTGATTGAACCTTTTTATAATACATGATAAAAAGTTTTTAATACACAATGACCATTTTTCAAAAACATGGTAAATACTTTTAACACTCAATGGAGATTTTCAAAATACATGATGAACATATTTTAATACATGATCAACACTTTTCAATAAATAGTGCACATTTTTAAAATACATGATTTTTCCAATACTCAATGAACATTTTCAAAATATGCGGTGAAACATTTTATAATACATGATGAAGAAATTTTAATACACAATGAGCCTTTTTCAACATGTTGTTTGCATTTGGAAAGTGCAAATAGAGCAGCGGCTCCATGGAGCCTGATTTTTGAGAATTTCAAAATTCAACCTTTTGTGTTCCAAAAAAAACCTGGAAAGAAATCACACGTGTACATTGGGATATATAATACATGTTTTTAGATTTTCATGACGAAATATGTTCTGATATGAGCTACACAACAAATCTGTGATTCTCTAACACATGTACTATCCACTATAAATGTTCATGATGTTTTTTGTATAGACCATATTCATCATGAAAATTTACGGAGATGCAATATACACCAGTATATACATGCGTATTTTTTCACATTTTTTTGAAACTTCAAATATCGGTCTTTGATTTTTTTTTTCAACATTTTGAGCTCCATGGAGCTCAGGGGTCCAAAAATCCACTCTCGTTAGCATTTTATAAGCACATGTGACGATTTTTAATACAATATGAAAAATTATTATACCTGAGAACAAATTAATATGTGATTGGAAATTTTAAAAATCATAATGAAACATTTTTAATAGACGGTGAACATATTTTAATACGATGGACATTTCTTTAGTAGATGATGAATTTTTTAATACATGATTAACATTTGTTTGTATGTGATAAACATGTTCTTAATACATTATGGAGATTTTCTAACTACATGCCGAATATTTTTTTGATATATACGATGAATTTTCTGAACTATATGATGAAATGTTTTAAAATACACGATGCACATTTTTTGTAACATTTTTTAACTACAGGGTTGAACATTTCAAAAGGGGAACAAAAAACAAAAAGTGATATCAAATGAAAACAAAGTAAATTAAAAAAATTAGAACAAAAGGCATAAAGGGAGAAAGTACAAGCTCCTTTCTTTCCTTAGAACAAATGCTAGCGTAGGGTACTGAAAAAGATAGAACAAGTGAACGCAGTGATAAGAGGGGAAACGGGCTAGCCCAATAACGATGCACTACAGGCGACGTGGTGTTGTGAGTCGCAGCAAACAATCTATAGCACTGCCCTTCTAGGGAGACCAAGTTTTGAAAAATATAATTAAAATCATTTTTTTATGTTTCAAAACTTTCTGAAAAAACGTATATGCGTACGTATGGATGTATACTGCATGTTTGTAAAGTTTCATAATGAAATATATAGCTCATATTGAAATTTATTTTATCATGAAAATTTACAAACATGCATTATACATCCCAATGTATCGTGTGTAATTTTTTGTGGGTTGTGCTCGAACAAGTGGCTATAACTATTAACGATGCTTTGCAACTCAGGACGGTTGTGTGGTTGTGACTTGGGAAAATGTCCAAAATGCCTTTCAAATTCCAAAATTCTGTATTTTTTTTAATTTAAGTGTATACCATATATCCATCACAGTGTATTAGCACGAACACACATGAATATACACACTAAGTAAAGTAGTTCCCAATATATTTTCTTTTCTAAAGGTAATTATGCATTTTAGACTCTCGGCATGTAGTTCATTCTGCGGTCATTTTTTTTATCATCATCATTCCAAACTATTGTCATTCTCAACATACTCCAAAATCTAGCCATGTGCAACCCAGATTATCAGCGCTGCTCTGCCAGTATGTGGCTGTGGAGTATATTTTTCTATGAACTCTGTTAAACTATATAAGTTTGACTTAAGACAAATTTAGAACTTCAATAATTTTGAATGGAGGAAGTAGTTGCTGAGAACGTGGGTCTCTCAAGTAGCTTGTTCCAATAAACAACGCATGTGTTACAGTTGACTCCACCATAAAACCACGCTAGTACAAAATTTGCAATTCCATCTATTCTGCAGTCATCTGTTTCTATATTATCTTATTTTTCAGAACACTCTATTGAAGAAAATAAATCCAGTAACACATAATATCTTTTCCAGTGTAGTCATTTTTTTCTCAGCAAACCAAAAACAGTTTCCGTCGAGTAGAAAATTTACTCGCAGTCCAACTGAAGTTGTCTCAATGTGACAACAGTTTATCCCGTGTGTGAGGTATTTTCTCTTCCATCCTGAGGAAACTTGTTTCAGTAGTAAAATTTGCTTCTAGAATAACTTCGATCCTACGAAAACTTGTGTCCAATGTATTGTTTAACTTATTTTCAGTCGCAGCAGAATTTTGTCAAAGTACACTTGGATGGAATGTGGCCACCTTCTTGTAAGAACTGAAATGTGATATCGGCTGATCAGTGATCACGTCCCTGAAATTCTGCTCAAGCAACCTGGAAATGAAAGCAATAGTCTCAAACACAAAGTTATATGCCTGATCTTGTTAAATGAAGTTCACCCAGAAATCATTTATGTGTCCCCACAAAAAATCATTTATGTGAGGCTGCTAGTCAAAAGGTTAGATTTCCCTAAGAAAGTGGAACACTTTCTTTCTTTCCTCCACATTTTTATTCAGGTCATGTACTTGCAATTTAGAAAATAATACCCCCTCCATGATGATCACCTTGAGAATTTTTCTGAACTAGTACTCTTGCCTGCTCTTGCTCCTTAAGTTGGGAATTTCTGGTGTGCATAAATGAATGTACCAAATCAGATCGGAAACACTACAAAACCACACTTGGTCTGAGCTTCTGATGAGCACTTCTCTAGTTCAGCTTATCTTGACACCGGTCTTCGTCACTCGCATCGCAACAATAGCAGCACACCGGATCACACACGCTATTCTGAAGGGACTGAGCGTTGTCATCTCCGGGGGGGACTCGTCGCCGAGGGCCTGTGGAAGATGCATCACTGGAGCGATCAGATGATGACAGGGACCTTCACACTGACATATGCTTGCCAAGGGTGAGATGGTTGTTGTGGTTGCAGCTCCAGAGCAGTGAAATGCAGCTCACGTTCTGTTTCATTCATCAGCAAAGAAACAATTCGTCACTTGATTGTTTCTTTGAAGTTTGTTGTCACTTACCCTTTCATCATCAGTCAAAAGTTTGTTGTTGCAACCTTCTGTTGATAATTGCACGTCGAAGAATCTGAGAGGAGAGATTTGGTTTATGCTGGTGGCGGTCGGTTGGTAAGGTTTCTATTTTATTGTGAGGAAAAGAGAAGATAAGTGATAAGTTGCTGAGCAATGCAAATTGTCAGATAGAACAAGTGTGTCAATTTGTTAAGGCCCATGCCTCATCAGGCTGACACTCTTTCCTTTTTTCTAGTAATAGATAAGGGAAAGAGATAATCAGTAAAAGATTTGGCCCCATGATAGTTTAATGCTGCAAGTGTTACCTAATGCATCAGAGAATCCAACTGGGCAGCTGAGGTGTCCCAAAACTACCCTCCTACATTGGGGAATCTGATCTCACCACCGCAGCACAATGATAAACAAATGACAAAATTATAAACAAATAACACCATCATAAACTAATGGTGCTTGATAGGGGACAAAAAGGCTACGATCGATATGCCAACAATCTTTAATGGTTGGCACACTGCTTTTGGTTGCCACTTACTACTTTTAATTTTATTTATCCTTGGAGTAGATTCTTGGTCTTTCCATCTCTTGCAATACCCCCCTTCCTTTCCTTGATGTTAGTGTTTATCCCTTGCTATTTTTGGCAACAATTCCTTATTCCAATACTTGGACTAATGATTGTATCATTCGTTGGACATACTACCTCGCATCCAGGAAACTCTTCTCGAGATTGACATACATTCTTGATGAGACCATAAACAAACACGACGTGAGACAAATGTGCCCCAAAAGTACAAAACTATCCACCTTATAGCTCAACTAGGCTGATATTTATTTCACTGTCTCCTGTTCTCTGAAATATCATCCACTGAACCTGATTTTGACCAACTCTTTTTGGATAGTACTGTATATGCGAAATGCCCCCTGAAAATGCAGCAGGCTCTTGCAAAAGTAAAATGCACTAGTACCAGCTCTGTGACATGGTATTTTTTTTCTATTACCCAAATCTCTGCAAGAAGTTTCTGGTCCATAGATCACACATGTGGAGCTGTGCCACATACAGTGATTGACCTCTTTGAGTTCTGACATCCTGTTGGTTTAATAGTAGTTTAGGGCATAATACACATCTCTAGGCCTTCTTGGGACTTTAAGATGGGCATTTATAAATTCACCCTCATACCAATGAAGAGGCATGATGAGGAAAATGCAGAGATTCCAAAAGGAGGAGATTATGCTTTTGTTTGTCGTGGCTCCCCTGTTAACCCTGCCTTTCTCAATCATAGACCGGGCTTAAAAAATTACTACTTGTCAGGCTACACAAGTTCCAACTTCCAGTGCAAGAGCCACGTGATCTAGCCATAAATTGGGAAGTAGTATAGGAAATTTTAAAAGAACAACGAAGATAAAACAAAGATAACACTCTCACCCTCACTGGATGCAGGGCTTTATAAAATCCAAACCCCTCTTGTATCAATATGGAGATGCATGAGTGAGGAAGATGGCAGAGATTCCAAAAGGTTTGTGCTTTTGATTGTCTCATAGCTCCAAGCTGCTAACCCTTCTTTTCTAAATCTGACCAGGCTTTAAAAACTACCACTTGTCAGGCTAATTGGAACTGTGAGGATTTTGAAAAAGGAAATGGATAAGGCTCTCACTGCGTCACTGGATGCAGGGGGTCTGTCGTGGAATCCTTGAGAAATTCTTGCGTTCCAAACAAGGAGCTTGATGAGTTTTTCTCTTTTGCCGCGGATTACTACAGTGTGTGAGCTGCCCCAATAAGACGGAAACATGGATGGGTTATTATAGGACAGGGAGACATCATAAACATTGGATCAACCTGACGAAGTGACAGATGAGTAATGAAGTGATCTGAGATACTAATGGCTCCTAGTAAGCGATACGTTTAGTGTCGAGCCCCTGATAGCTACTAGGTAGTACGTAGGCTTTACTGGTGCTGGAGCAGGACATGGACGTGGACGTAACATCTTATCATGGACGGTGGAGACGACGACCACGTAATAAATAAATAAAGAAAAGAAAAACGATCGTTTCTCTCTCTCAAACATATCTTCACCTGCCCAACTTCTCAAGATCCACGTCTAGCGAAAGACATTTTTGCTACTCCGGCCGATCCACGGAAAATCACGGCTTACAAGTAAACTAGCGACAATTAATATGAATCAGAGAGAGCACATGATTATCCCCCGTCGGCACACACGGGAAATAGCCGTGATTTTCTGCGGTAGTTGAGGTCTTTTTATGCGAGGTTTTTGCCAAATTTTCTGAAAGTGCAACGTCCCAAGCATAACCTAACCTTAATCAGCACAAACAAGCCAAGACCCACATGGAACAGGTGATTTAGATGTGCATCAGTGTCGTGTGTATATAATCTACAGCGCAATCTACATGGGTTTGCGTCGTCGGTTAGGCTCTCCTCGTCTATAGTATTCTCCCGTGGCTGTCCTTTTCTTGAAGATTTTGTCTCACTAAAGCAGGGTGTGAGACCAATAATGCACCATGTGGTTCTCTTGGCATCCAGTCCCCCTTTCTCCAGAAAACTCCAGCGCCACACATAAACAAAGGAAGAAAAATTCATGCAACTGCTCCCCTGATAACCTTGTGATAATTCAGTAAAATACTATCCGAAACCATTCTTGCCAAGATCACAGAAACACATATGCAGGCCAGGCGTATGGCACTGTTTATATAGACACCCAAAAGCAAGAGCAGCTGTGCATGGGCAATACTCAGAGGTTGCTGTCTGGAAACCAAACAAAAATCCCAGGATATACTACAAGGAGGAGGCAGTTAGGGCTTACGAGGAGGTAGTTTGTGGTCCTGGGTGAAAAAACCGTTTGTGGTCCTGGCTCATCAACAGTCCATACTCTATTTGAGCTCACATCCAAGAAAAACTTGTCTGCTTTTTCAGCCCAGGGATGAGTGAGCTTGTATTTATGTCCATCAATCATGTAAGCTTCCCCTATTTGGATAATCTCCCTTGGTTTGAGGCCTTGACTCACAAGCCAGAGCCACAAGTCCACAACACTGTTCAACTTTAGTTACTCCATTCTTGGACTCAGGACAGCCCCCCTTTGCATGTGTGGTGGCATTTGGACCTTGGAAGGGGAAAACTTTGCCAATTGTGCACAGTGCCACATGTACTATTCACAGCTTTACTGGAGTATTAAGGCATTGAATGAGGATTGTCCTTCTCTTATAGTATGGGTTTTCCTTCTTTGCCCATGTGTGGGCGCCTAGAACATCATAACAATCACATTGCCAAGTTACTACTCGGAGCCCTAAAAATGAACTATTTTCACATTAAAATGATTAAGTAACATCTAGCTACCTTATTTTTCTTTGAAAACCTAAGTCCTTGGAACTCTATTCAGTAATTAAAATAACATGATTACCCAAATAATTAGTGGAAAATCAGATGAAAACAGTTACAACGCGTTCCAAAACGCACGGGGCACCGCCGACCGGCCTCGTTACCCACATGCACTTCACAGTTTCACACACACTACCGGTAGAAAGACCACCACTGAGGTGCCGGCAAAGTAGTTCACAATGTGGGGAAATGTGTTTAAACCAAGTGTGCTTAGACTAGTCATAGTGGAAGTAACTTAGCAAGTAACATAGCGCACTTCGAGAAATTTTTGCTTATATGGCTTGTAGTTAATGAGAAGTGGTAACATAATATGTTACTGTAACATAGCGCTTTTCAAGACAAGATGAGTCTACAAGTTAATTAATGAAGTCTTCTATGACACTACTACTATGTTACTTTGCACTATGAATGTAGTAACTTAAACTAGTGTCATACATAAGTTACTCTCCACTATGACCAGCCTTACCGGAGGATGGACAGGTTGGGGCCGCGGCAACTCTGCGGCAACATGACACTCGCGGCGCAACCGATCGACTTCTGCCTGCCGCTGGGTCGATCGTGGACACCTTCCCGGTCCGTTGGCACCTGGGCCTGGCATTGCCCTTGCCGGCTATGCGGGCAGTTGCGCTAGGGACTCGGACACCCCCAACTTGAAGAGGTCATCGCAGATGCGCCGCCGGCGCCACGCAAACGTCTCCACGGTAGTCTGATACGTCTCCAACGTATCTATAATTTTTAATTGTTCCATGCTATTATATTATCAACCTTGGACGTTTTATATGCATTTATATGCTATTTATATGATTTTTGGGACTAACCTATTAACCTAGAGCCCAGTGCCAGTGCCAGTTTCTGTTTTTTCCTTGTTTTAGAGTATCGCAGAAAAGGAAAATCAAACGGAGTCCAATTGACCTAAAACTTCACGGAACTTATTTTTGGACCAAAAGAAACCCAAAAGACTTGGAGTGCACGTAAGGGGATCAACGAGGAAGCCACGAGGCAGGGGCGCGCCCTCCACCCACGTGGGCCCCTCGTGGCTCCCCTGGCGTACTTCTTACTCCCATATATACCCATATACCCTAAAAACTTCAGGGAGCAGAATAGATCGGGAGTTCCGCCGCCAGAAGCCTCCGTAGCCACCGAAAGCCAATCTAGACCCGTTCCGGCACCCTGCCGGAGGGGGAATCCCTCTCCGGTGGCCGTCCTCATCATCCCGGTGCTCTCCATGACGAGGAGGGAGTAGTTCTCCCTCGGGGCTGAGGGTATGTACCAGTAGCTATGTGTTTGATCTCTCTCTCTCTCGTGTTCTTAATTTGGCACGATCTTGATGTATCGCGAGCTTTGCTATTATAGTTGGATCTTATGTTTCTTCTCCCCCTCTACTCTTTTGTAATGGATTGAGTTTCCCCTTTGAATTTATCTTATCGGATTGAGTCTTTAAAGATTTGAGAACACTTGATGTATGTCTTGCCGTGCGTATCTGTGGTGACAATGGGATATCACGTGATTCATTTGATGTATGTTTTGGTGATCAACTTGCGGGTTCCGCCCATGAACCTATGCATAGGAGTTGGCACACGTTTTCGTCGTGATTCTCCGGTAGAAACTTTGGGGCACTCTTTGAGGTTATATGTGTTGGTTGAATAGATGAATCTAAGATTGTGTGACGCATATCGTATAATCATACCCACGGATACTTGAGGTCACATTGGAGTATCTAGGTGACATTAGAGTTTTGGTTGATTTGTGTCTTAAGGTGTTATTCTAGTACGAACTCTAGGACTGTTTGTGACACCTATAGGAATAGCCCAACGGATTGATTAGAAAGAATAACTTTGAGGTGGTTTCATACCCTACCATAATCTCTTCATTTGTTCTCCGCTATTAGTGACTTTGGAGTGACTCTTTGTTGCATGTTGAGGGATAGTTATGTGATCCAATTATGTTATTATTGTTGAGAGAATTTGCACTAGTGAAAGTATGAACCCTAGGCCTTGTTTCAACGCATTGCACTACAGTTTTTCTCACTTTTATCATTAATTACCTTGCTGTTTTTATATTTTAGATTATAAAAACCTTTATCTAGCATCCATATACCACTTGTATCACCATCTCTTCGCCGAACTAGTGCACCTATACAATTTACCATTGTATTGGGTGTGTTGGGGACACAAGAGACTCTTTGTTATTTGGTTGCAGGGTTGAGAGAGACCATCTTCATCCTACGCCTCCCACGGATTGATAAACCTTAGGTCATCCACTTGAGGGAAATTTGCTACTGTCCTACAAACCTCTGCACTTGGAGGCCCAACAACGTCTACAAGAAGAAGGTTGTGTAGTAGACATCAAGCTCTTTTCTGACGCCGTTGCTGGGGAGGTTAGCGCTTGAAGGTATATCTTTATATCTTGCAATCGAATCTTTTTATTTCTTGTTTTAGCACTAGTTTAGTTTATAAAAGAAAACTATAAAAAAATGAAATTGAGTTTATCTCATACGCTTTATCTTTTTAATATCTTTCGTGAGTGTGATGGAAAGGAAAATTGTGCCAAAGTGTTAGAAGAAGAATGCATTAAAATGTTTGGCACTAAATATTTAAATGATGAGCATGATTGCAATGTTGTTAGTATGAATTCCTTGAATATCCATGATGCTAATGATATGCAAAGCCACAAGCTTGGGGAAGGTATGTTTGATGAAGATGATATTTTTTGTCCCCCAAGTTTTGATGAGAAAAATTATTATGATGAAAGCATGCCTCCTATTTATGATGATTATATTGATGAAAGTGAATTTGGAGAGGTCATGACTTTATTTTGTGATGAATCCACTATTCCGGAAGAGGTTCCAATTGATTATGAGAACAAAGTTGCTATCTATGATGATTATTGTGATGACTTGTATGCTATAAAGAATAATGATATCCATGAGACTTGTCATCATGATTTTAGTTTTTAATTGAATTATGCCTCACATGATAATTATTTTGTTGAGTTTGCTCCCACTATTATTCATGAGAATAATTTTACTTGTGTGGAGAGTAATAAATTTTCTATGCTTATAGATCATGAAAAGAATGCTTTATGTGATGGTTATATTGTTGAATTCATTCATGATGCTACTGAAAATTATTATGAAGGAGGAATATATACTTGTAGGAATTGCAATAATACCAAGTTTCCTCTCTATGTGTTGAAAATGCTCTCTTTATGTTACAATTCTTATCTTTTATGTGAGCATCATTGAAATCATCATGCCTAACTAGGGGCGTTAAACGATAGCGCTTGTTGGGAGGCAACCCAACTTTATTTTTGTTCCTTGATTTTTGTCCTGTTTAGTAATAAATAATTCATCTAGACTCTGTTTAGATGTGGCTTTATGCTTTTAATTAGTGTTTGTGCCAAGTAGAACCTTTGGGAAGACTTGGGGAAAGTCTTTGCGATCATGCTGTAAAAAATAGAAACTTTAGCGCTCACGAGAATTGCTGCCATTTTTTATTGGAAAGTAATATTTAGTTAATTCTTTTTGCAAATGATTAATAGATAAATTCCTCAGGTCCAGAAATTTATTTTAGAATTTTTGGGGTTCCAGAAGTTTGCATTAGTTATAGATTACTACAGACTGTTCTGTTTTTGCCAGATTCTATTTTTCGTATGTTGTTTGCTTATTTTGATGAATCTATGGCTAGTAAAATAGTTTATAAACAATAGAGAAGTTGGAATACAGTAGGTTTAACACCAATATAAATAAAGAATGAGTTCATTACAATAACTTGAAGTAGTGTTTTCTTTTCTTTCGCTAACGGAGCTTACAAGTTTTCTGTTAAGTTTTGTGTTGTGAAGTTTTCAAGTTTTGGATAAAGATTCGATGGACTATGGAATAAGGAGTGGCAAGAGGCTAAGCTTGGGGATTCCCAAGGCACCCCAAGGTAATATTAAAGGACAACCAAAAGCCTAAGCTTGGGGATGCCCCGGAAGGCATCCCCTCTTTCGTCTTCGTTCATCGGTAACTTTACTTGAAGCTATATTTTTATTCGCCACATGATATGTGTTTTGCTTGGAGTGTCATTTTATTTCATTATGTTTTGCTTGATGTTTGAATAAAATACCAAGATCTGAAATTATTAAATGTTAGAGAGTCTTCATATAGTTACATAATTATTCGACTACTCATTGATCTTCACTTATATCTTTCGGAGTATTTTGTCATTTGCTCTAGTGCTTCATTTATATCTTTTTAGAGCACGGCGGTGGTTTTATTTTGTAAAAATAGATGAACTCTCATTCTTCACTTATATCATTTTGAGAGTCTTTAGAACAGCATGGTAGTTTGCTTTGGTTATGAAACTAGTCCTAATATGATGGGCATCCAAGAGGGATATAATAAAAACTTTCATATAGAGTACATTGAATACTAAGAAAAGTTTGATACTTGATAATTGTTTTGAGATATGGAGATGGTGATATTAGAGTCATGCTAGTTGAGTAGTTGTGAATTTGAGAAATACTTGTGTTAAAGTTTGTGATTCCCGTAGCATGCACGTATGGTGAACCGTTATGTGATGAAGTCGGAGCATGATTTATTTATTGATTGTCTTCCTTATGAGTGGCGGTCGGAGACGAGCGATGGTCTTTTCCTACCAATCTATCCCCCTAGGAGCATGCACGTAATACTTTGTTTCGATAACTAATAATTTTTTGCAATAAGTATGTGAGTTCTTTATGACTAATGTTGAGTGCATGGATTATACACAGTCTCACCCTTACACCATTGCTAGCCTCTCTAGTACTGCGCAACTTTCGCCGGTACCATAAACCCACCATATACCTTTCTCAAAACAACCACCATACCTACCTATTATGGCATTTCCATAGACATCCCAAGATATATTGCCATGCAACTTTTCACCGTTCCGTTTACTATGACACGCTCAATCATTGTCATATTGCTTTGCATGATCATGTAGTTGATATCGCATTTGTGGCAAAGCCACCATTCATAATTCTTTCATACATGTCACTCATGAGTCATTGCACATCCCGGTACACCGCCGGAGGCATTCATATAGAGTCATATCTTGTTCTAAGTATTGAATTGTAGTTCTTGAGTTGTAAGTAAAAAGAAGTGTGATGATCATCATTATTAGAGCATTGTCCCAGTGAGGAAAGGATGATGGAGACCATGATTCCCCCACAAGTCGAGATGAGACTCCGGACGAAAAATAAATAAATAAAAGAGGCCAAAGAAGCCCAAATAAAAAAAGAGGCCTAAAAAAGAGAAGGCCCAAATTAAAAAATTAAAAAATGATGAGAGAAAAGGAGAGAAGGGACAATGCTGCTATGCTTTTACAACACTTGTGCTTCAAAGTAGCACCATAATCTTCATGATAGAGAGTCTCCTATGTTGTCACTTTCATATACTAGTGGGAATCTTTCATTATAGAACTTGGCTTTTATATTCCAATGACGGGCTTCCTCAAAATGCCCTAGGTCTTTGTGAGCAAGCAAGTTGGATGCACACCCACTTAGTTTCTTTTGTTGAGCTTTCATACACTTATAGCTCTAGTGCATCCGTTGCATGGCAATCCCTACTCACTCACATTGATATCTATTGATGGGCATCTCCATAGCCCGTTGATACGCCTAGTTGACGCGATACTATCTTCTCCTTTTTGTCTTCTCCACAACCACCATTCTATTCCACCTATAGTGCTATGTCCATGGCTCACGCTCATGCATTGCGTGAAGATTAAAAAAGTTTGAGAACATCAAAAGTATGAAACAATTGCTTGGCTTGTCATCGGGGTTGTGCATGATTTTAATATTTTGTGTGGTGAAGATGGATCATAGCCAGACTATATGATTTTGTAGGAATAACTTTCTTTGGCCATGTTAGTTTGAGAAGACATGATTGCTTAGTTAGTATGCTTGAAGTATTATTATTCTTATGTCAATATTAAACTTTTTTCTTGAATCTTATGGACCTGAATATTCTTGCCACAATAAAGAGAATTACATGGATAAATATGTTAGGTAGCATTCCACATCAAAAATTCTGTTTTTATCATTTACCTACTCGAGGACGAGCATGAATTAAGCTTGGGGATGCTGATACGTCTCCAACGTATCTATAATTTTTGATTGTTCCATGCTATTATATTATCAACCTTGGATGTTTTATATGCTATTTTATATGGTTTTTGGGACTAACCTATTAACCTAGAGCCTAGTGCCAGTTTCTGTTTTTCCTTGTTTTAGAGTATCGCAGAAAAGGAAAATCAAATGGAGTCCAATTAACCTGAAACTTCACGGAACTTATTTTTGGACCAGAAGAAACCCAGATACTTGGAGTGCACGTAAGGGGATCAACGAGGAAGCCACGAGGCAGGGGGCGCTCCCTCCACCCTCGTGGGCCCCTCGTGGCTCCCCTGACGTACTTCTTCCTCCCATATATACCCATATACCCTAAAAACTTCGGGAAGCAGAATAGATTGGGAGTTCCTCCGCCAGAAGCCTCCGTAGCCACCGAAAGCCAATCTAGACCCGTTCTGGCACCCTGCCGGAGGGGGAATCCCTCTCCGGTGGCCATCCTCATCATCCCGGTGCTCTCCATGACGAGGAGGGAGTAGTTCTCCCTCGGGGCTGAGGGTATGTATCAGTAGCTATGTGTTTGATCTCTCTCTCTCTCTCTCTCTCTCTCTCTCTCGTGTTCTTGATTTGGCATGATTTTGATGTATCGCGAGCTTTGCTATTATAGTTGGATCTTATGTTTCTTCTCCCCCTCTACTCTCTTGTAATGGATTGAGTTTCCCCTTTGAAGTTATCTTATCGGATTGAGTCTTTAAAGATTTGAGAACACTTAATGTATGTCTTGCCGTGCGTATCTGTGGTGACAATGGGATATCACGTGATTCACTTGATGTATGTTTTGGTGATCAACTTGCGGGTTCCTCCCATGAACCTATGCATAGGGGTTGGCACACGTTTTCGTCGTGATTCTCCGGTAGAAACTTTGGGGCACTCTTTGAGGTTATATGTGTTGGTTGAATAGATGAATCTAAGATTGTGTGACGCATATCGTATAATCATACCCATGGATACTTGAGGTCACATTGGAGTATCTAGGTGACATTAGGGTTTTGGTTGATTTGTGTCTTAAGGTGTTATTCTAGTACGAACTCTAGGGATGTTTGTGACACCTATAGGAATAGCCCAACGGACTGATTGGAAAGAATAACTTTGAGGTGGTTTCGTACCCTACCATAATCTGTTCGTTTGTTCTCCGCTATTAGTGACTTTGGAGTGACTCTTTGTTGCATGTTGAGGGATAGTTATGTGATCCAATTATGTTATTATTGTTGAGAGAACTTGCACTAGTGAAAGTATGAACCCTAGGCCTTGTTTCAACGCATTGCAATACCGTTTTTACTCACTTTTATCATTAGGTACCTTGCTGTTTTTATATTTTAGATTACAAAAACCTTTATCTGCCATCCATATACCACTTGTATCACCATCTCTTCGCCGAACTAGTGCACCTATACAATTTACCATTGTATTGGATGTGTTGGGGACACAAGAGACTCTTTGTTATTTGGTTGTAGGGTTGTTTGAGAGAGACCATCTTCATCCTACGCCTCCCACAGATTGATAAACCTTAGGTCATCCACTTGAGGGAAATTTGCTACTGTCCTACAAACCTCTGCACTTGAAGGCCCAACAACGTCTACAAGAAGAAGGTTGTGTAGTAGACATCATAGTCCTAGACCGGTCCTCGGCCTAGGCCAACGCGAGGTCGGGGTCTGCTCGAACCCAGGCCGGCGCGACGACCGACGTCGCAACGCGGCACAGCGCTGCACGTTGCGCCGTCCTGTCACGCCTCACCCCTTGCCGTCCTTTCCTCCACTGTCATGGTGCTCTATGATGACGCGCTGCCACCATTGCGGGCGAGGTAGTGCAAGAGACGCCCGTGCACGCTCGCAAGGAGTGGAGAGGGCTCCTCCTCCTCCTTCACAGCCTTGCCACGCCAGAAGTGGCACGACAGTGATGTAAGTTGGTCGAACCATCCCACCGTGTTGCGCGCGGGGAGGGTGGTTCCCCCTTTACCTTCTCCTTGTCGCGTCAACCGATTTGGATGTCACGATTGCACCGAGGGAGGGAGGGGGCCTCCTGCTTGACGTGGTGGAGAGGCAGCGAGGGCGATACCGGACCGTGGTCATGAAGCGACTGCTCCAGCAGGAGCTCCAATGCATTGGTACTCCTCACCCATCGCGACTCACAACGGCCTCCGAGTGGAGGGGTTGTTGCTGCTAGGCGCCTTCTTCGCTGAAGGAGAGCATGATCTCCTCCTTCATCGGCGGGGGGGGGGGGGGGGGGTAGATGAGGAAGGCAACGAAGAACATGCGCAGTGGCACGACTATCTGAAGGGAGAGCCAGATCCACCCGCTGGCGCTAAGAGCCAGATGCTCTGGGCAAACTTGCATGTCACTTAGGAGAGGAGAGGAGCGGCGACGGTGGTGAGCGGAAGGAAAGGAGCGAGGTGGCAGAGTCCGGGTATGCGAGAGATGTGTTTTGACGGAGCCCTGCTTAATAGTCGTGCGGGCGGACATACATCGCTTCAATGCGGCACAACTGCCAGAGTAGGCTTCTCGGTCACAGCCTCCGCATTGAAGCAACGCCACCCTCCCGTCCGGCCACGTTGCTCTGGCCGCCATCGTCCCCTCGTGTCCGCTCTAGAGCGGCGGACAGACATGAATCGCGACGAACATTAGAGGGTGGGACACACTGCGATCATTTTGGATGGTATCGTATTGTCACACGAGTACATGGCACAAGATCGGACGTCCACAAACCTCCCTAGGTTTGGTGCATGTTGGCGGGAATTCTGACGCGTGGATGCATCCCAGTGGGCGTATGTGACATCGTGTTGGATGACAAAAGATGATCTGAACATCATGGTCTGAAGATTTGCGGGCAGTATGCGCACGAGTAAATTATGTTCGTACTTGAGATCAACCAAATCGCGGTTGTAACCGCTGCCCACATTCAGGAATTTTTCACTATTTGAATGCTCCTGAATGATGTCCACCTTCATGAGCAAACCGAAGATACCATCATCTGAAAGCACGCGAACGACGGGATATACACGGCGGCCACTGCGTACAAGGTTCAATTTCTAGGCTTGACTCTTTCCCTATTGGACCGTATGGTTTAGAAGGCATGGGCACCTCTAAAGGGTTAAATTCTTTGCGTGGTTGGCAATACAAGATAGGATTTGGACCGCCGATCGTTTACAACGACGAGGTTGGCCAAATTGTGGCCTCTGCAAACTTTGCAATAGGGAGCAAGAAACGGGTGCCCACATTTTCTTCAAGTGCCGCTTTACAATTCGGATATGGAAGTCTCTCATTGAGAGGCATGGCCTCGCGCATATAGATACATCCGAGTGGCACATGGATGAATCTGTCCACGAATGGTGGGACAAGAGAACCGACAATCACAACCCCAACCGGTAAGCTTTGGCCTCTCTTACCATGCTTGTCTCCTGGACCATTGGAATGAAAGAAATGCACGGGTATTTCGTCATAAGAATGCGCCAACGACCATTCTTCTCACCGCCATCGTCGACGAGGCCAAGCTTTGGGTGACCGCGGGCGCAAAGAAATTAGGAGATATTGTTGTAGGCGAGTAATTGCCATGCCGTACTTGTGGGTGTTGTAAAACTCTAAACTCTATTCTCTTCTTATTTAATTGATGAGGCAAATCTTATGCCTCCGTTTTGGAAAAAAAAATCGAATGTACGATTCTGCGGACAAACAATATTTAGTGGAAACTATGTATGAATGGATGGACCCATTTTTAATTGTTTGACTTCCCAAAGAAATTGGTAGAGTACATACACTGCTACCGCTGGTCTGTAGAGTAAAAGTTGGAAGCTGGGAACAGTTGCAAAGGGACGAGGCAAAACATGGGGTACATGGGTCACACTACTCAAGCATCATCGGCTGCACTGTTTGCCAACCAACTCACATGCCTCCCTCTCACTACTGTCTCTCCCAGCGCATGGGTCGTATTTTCTCCGTGTTAAATATATACTTGTCATCACTCATCACCTAAGCTTACATTACTTTACATTTTAATTTATATGGGATTACGCTCACCTAAATAGAAAGGTGTAGACGCGTAGTATTATTACCAATCAGTAGCTAGATATCGTTTGCACACGAACACGTCTGCCATCGTGTACCCTTGATGTCGAGTGCGGTCCACAAGACACATCATGGAAGAGCCTCTCCGGGAGTGCAGTACTCAAGATACGTCGGTGAGATTTTTCTGAAATCTAAAATACCACATGTCCGGGAGTCAGGACACACAATGGCTATGAGCTACCCTATGTCGACTTGATCACCTCGAGGTTCGTTGTTGTCCAACACAAAGATTGAGGAAGAAAAAATCATAAGAGAGAGAGAAGAAACTATAAAAGATAAAAAGTGATAAATTGGTTTGGCGATTGTGTGTTGCTTGATTGGCCATCACCTCTCATCTTAATATGAGGCGACTGGACTTCTCATATAAAAAAAGAACTCTAATTACTGTCCAAATATCTAAACTGACTTTAATATATGAGGCGACTGGAATTTTGCTCAGGTCAAAAGGTTGTCACATTGCATTGGGTTTTGGGGTCGCATATGACCTTTAGTTGAGATGGTCCAAAAAGAAAAATTGTGTGTTAAGACGAGAAGGACAACTTTCATGTTGAAGACCTCTCCATTTGAAGCCATCTTGAAGCCGATATCCTTCACTCTTTACTAATATATGTCTTTAGGAGGTATTTATATTGCCAAGTCGATGGAGGTTGCAAACGACCTCGAATAGAGATGATTTCAAAAGCAAAGTTCTTGCTTTCAACAAGACAAGCACATTTTATGGTGAATGTTTCTTATTTGAGGTCGTCTTGATACCGAAAGATGGCCCATGGTGTCAACATAATTTTCCGGAACAAATCCGGTTTCCGACCAATGTACCAGCCCTTCTCGGGTTGGGCTTGGTTATACTAGGCAAACCGTCAGCCCTTTTTCTAGTCTAGCCTGGTTATACTAGGCAAATCTCTGACCCTTTTTGAGTGGGACCCGCTTATACCAGGTTGTCTTTTTGAGCTATGTTGCACGGTTTTCGGTTCCGAGGGCATACGATTTTGAATGTAGATGACTCACAAATTAAAGTTGTTCGCTTCAATGATCCGAGGAATTTTCATGTTAGACACTTGTTTATTTGTGGTCATCTTAATTATGTTTTATGCCATGTCAAAATCTAGTGCCAACACGTGCCTCTCCGAACTTATCATAATTTTTATGCCCAAGCTTCGATTTTGGCTATCCTTATATCTATTTGGATCTTCTCAAAGAGAGCTATCTAATGGCGACATCTATCTTTTGATGATCCTTCTTATTTTGTTCCTGAGCGTCAACGATGTTGATCATTTCACGTTGATGGTCAAATCTTAAGTTATTTTAACTGCAAGAAACCTTTTAAAAACCGAAAAATATTTGAGTAAAACCAAAACTAATTTGAAAAAAGGCGTATTATGCCAAGGGGAAATATGTATTTTCTTCATATTCAGAGAAGGCTCTCGTTTCGAATATATATACCGTCACATGCAAACATAAATGCGTACAGTGCCTCGCATTGGATGGTATGCTGCTTGGCGTATCAACGTGTTTTACGGGAGAGAGGACGCATTCCCGGTTTATTCGCATCATCTGAACTGTGCCGGTGTGCAGCTACGGATCCATCCAAACTTAGGATGCACTGTTCCTTGAGAAATTACTCCCAATCAGTTGAACAAATATACTCTCTTTTTTGGAACACAGTTGAACAAAAACACTAATGACCTAGTAATAAACTGCACATGTTGATGATGATGCATGGTGCGACGAGTGAAGCAGCTCGATCGTGCGCTGTTTGACGTTTCGTCCGCGCATGCATGGAGGCAGATTTTCCGTGGGAGGAAAGGAACCGGCCCACCCACCAGCGGCATGAGGGGCCGCCGGTCAACAAACCGCATGCAAAGGGACCCATCACACCTTGCATGGTTATATAGCTTTTTTTTTCTTTGGCAATCAAAACGTCCCCTGCATATATTAATAATGGGTGTGTTTAGGACACATCTAGATGTGCTCTAATTATTGCACATCTAAGTGACTCAATTAAATTATACAGAAAAAGAAAAAAGACTAGCAAAAATGGTTGCACGAATCTTCACGTAAAATCATTGACATAGGACTTAGATGTGCAATACTTATGGCACATCTAGATGTGTTTTAGCAAAACTGTTAATAATAAGTTCAAGGTTTTCTAAAAAAACTCTAGGCACATAATTCCCTAAAAAATGTCAAAAGGTGTACGTAACAGGGACAAGGCATCCCGAAAAACAGAAGCAACCCTAACTAAAAAAATCCCTCCATCACTATAAAAAATGCTTTTATATTATGGGGTGTAAAACACACTTGTAAAAATACTCTTATATTATGGGGGGTGTAAAAAATGTTCTTATATTATGAAAATGAGTGAGTATGTACAAAGGATCTTGAAGGGACATGTGCACCCTTGTGGCCTATTGGGAGAGCCGTGCATCAGTCTTGAGCACACGAGTTGCTTTGGGCTCCCAATAGGCTTCCATAATGCTAGCGCTGACCATTGCTTTGTTTCAATATATGCATGTGGAGTTTCGATAACGTGTAATACAAGAGGTCTTACAAACTCGTGTCTATGTCAAAGGGTGGCAAATGCTAAAACTTAACTCAACAAAACCCCAAACCCTAATTCAACGCCCTAAGGAGGAATTTAAGGAGGGGCAAAAGTGAGATTGCCAATGGGGGGGCGGGGGGGGGGGGGTCAAATCCAACCTTAAGTTAGTATCCTACGTAAAAACGGACTCTAAAACAGAGAAAATTCAGGGCCCTCTTTCTCATATACGCTCCCCAATCTTTAGGCTACAATACTCAAGCCCTTGGTGCATATTTTGCGAGTGTGTATGAGAGTAGGGTTGTTAGAATAGATTGAGGCTAGCGAGCCATTTGAGATCAACAATTTTTTTGCTCAACTAAAAAAGAATGAGATGAGATGAACAATTTGTTATTCCAGATTAAGTACTACCTTTGAGTTAGAGAGAATAAATTAACCTATGATGAAGAAATTTATGTTATTGCTATGTTATTCGGAGTGATATTTATAGTGTGTTTTCTTATGATGTTGTTGTGATCTACCTGGTTGAGAAACTCGCATTGGCTAAATAGATTTTCCATCGTCTTATGCTCAAGACTAACCTGAGATCGTTATAGGTTGAGCATCTATTTTTTTTTGGCTCCACCCTTAACTCTGACTTAGTGAACCCGCTCCATTTTTTATGTGGGCTAAACTGAGCCTAGACTAACTCGCTCAATTTTAATGTAGGGTGAGCCGAGCCTAGTCTAACTCTCTCAATTTTAATAGTATGGGGTGAGTTGAGCTTAATCTGAATCGCTCAATCGCAGTTGTATGCGAGTCTAGTCTAAGAGCATGGTAACGTGCACTTTTTTACGAGATCCCGTACGTTCGGTAAAGTCTGATATGAATTGGGGCTGCTATCTTGCACGCCTCCTCTCTTCATTATGTCATATATATATACACAAGTACAGGGCAATCAACTTGAGTTACAAGTTTAGGTCGGATACAAACCGACGTGATCTATATTAGGAACTCTAGCTATAGCAGCCGGACTAGGACTCTCCAACACGCCCCCGCAGTCTGAACTGGAAAGAGCAGCAACGTGAAGACTGGATCTAAACTCACGAAAGAGTGCAGACGGTAACCCTTTCGTGAAAATATCAGCATACTGTGACGAAGATGGAACATGTAAAACACGGACGTCTCCGACAGCAACCTTCTCATGTACGAAATGAATGTCAAGCTCGATGTGTTTGGTCCGGCGATGTTGTACTGGATTATGAGCAAGATAAACAGCACTAACATTGTCGCAAAACACAACTGTGGCGTTGGTGACTGGGCGATGAAGTAGTAATTGACGAACCCAACAAGACTCGGCTACTGCAGTAGCAACAACGCAATATTCAGCTTCCGCACTGGAGCGGGAAACGGTAGTCTGTCGCCGAGAAGACCATGAGATCAAATTATCACCAAAAAACATGCAAAACCCGGAAGTGGAGCGTCTGGTGTCGAGGCAACCAGCCCAGTCGGCATCTGAATAGGCAATGAGTTTAGGAGAGGAAGAGATATAAAGTGTCAAACCAAGGTCAAGTGTGCCTTTTAGATATCGGAGAATACGTTTAAGAAAAAGAAGATGGGGTTCGCGAGGATCATGCATATGAAGACACACTTGTTGAACATCATAGGCAATGTCTGGTCGAGTGAGGGTGGCATACTGAAGAGCACCAGCAAGACTACGATAGAGTGAAGGATCAGAAACAGGGGAACCATTGATGGATGAGAGTTTGGCATTAGTGTCAACTGGAGTAGAAACATGATTACAGTCACGCATGCCGGCCCGGGAGAGAATGTCGAGAAAGTACTGTCGTTGGCAGAGATGTAAGCCACTAGATGTGCGAGAGACAGAAATGCCGAGAAAGTGATGAAGAGATCCAAGATCTTTCATAGCAAATTCTTTAGCAAAAGAAGTGATAATCGATGAGAGAGAAGTAGGAGAGGAGGCAGTAAGGATGATGTCATCGACATAGAGAAGTAAATATGCAGTGATGTTTCCCTTGTGAAGAATAAACAAGGAAGCGTCAGACTTGGACTCAACGAAACCAACAGAACGAGCATAGGTTGCAAACCGCTGAAACCACGCTCGAGGAGCTTGTTTAAGACCGTACAAGGATTTATGCAAGCGACAGACATAGTCAGGATAGCGAGGATCAATGAAACCAGAGGGCTGTTGACTATAGACGACCTCATCAAGATGACCATGAAGAAAGGCATTTTTAACGTCTAATTGATGAATGGGCCAAGAAGAAGAGAGAGCGATAGAGAGAACCAATCGTATAGTGGTTGGCTTGACAACAGGGCTAAAGGTCTCATCATAGTCAACCCCGGGTTGCTGAGAAAAACCATGGACTACCCAACGGGCTTTGTGACGAGCAAGTGAGCCATCAGAATGATATTTATGTCGAAAAATCCATTTACCACTGACGATATTTGCACCGGGAGGAGAAGGAACAAGGGACCAGGTGTTGTTTAGAGTGAGAGCATCAAATTCTTTTTGCATCGCGTGGCGCCATGATGGGTCACGAAGAGCTATGAGATAATTATGAGGTATGGGCGAGGAGACGACGGCAGAAAGATTGAGGCGATCAATCGGTGGCGGTAAACGACCGGTCATTGAGCGGGTCCGATGAATATGTGTCGGCTCAGGTGCCGGGAACATAGGTGGTGGGCTGGCGGGGCCTGGGGAGGAAGACGCGACAGTGTAGTCAGGCTGGCTGGTGGGAGTGAGCGAGCCCGCGGGACTAGGCGGGCTATCAGGCGTCGGTGGAACCGACGAAGGGGTGGCGGGACTAGGCGGACTATCAGGCGTAGATGGTACGGACGAATGGGTGGCGGGTGCATGCATAGCAGGTGATGGATGTGAAACTAGGAGAGGAGGGTCAAGGGAAGTGGTGGCTTCTATTGATGATGTGGAAACTGGAGGTTGGGCTAGTGGGGCGTAGGGAAATGTTGTTTCATCGAAAACAACGTGGCGAGAGATGATAATGCGTCGTGTGTCTAAGTCAAGACAACGATAGCCTCTGTGCCGTGGAGGGTATCCAAGAAAGACACATTTTACAGATCGAGGAGAGAGTTTGTTAGATGTAGTAGAGGAGGTGTTTGGATAGCAAAGACAACCAAAAACACGAAGATCATTATAGAGTGGTGTGGTGCCGAAAAGAGTTATGTATGGTACGGAGAATTTTGTGGCTGCGGTAGGACGAATGTTTATGAGATATGTGGCGGTATAGAGAGCTTCGGCCCAAAAAGAGGCTGGAAGTGAGGCCTGAAGCAATAGTGTACGAATAACATCATTGGTAGTGCGAATGGCACGTTCGGCCTTGCCATTTTGTTGAGAAGTATGGGGACAGGAAAAACGAAGAAGAATTCCATGTTGAGCACAGAAGGTGTCGAGACGAGTATTGAGAAACTCTCCACCATTATCGCATTGGATAGCTAAGATGGGTAGGTTAAATTGTGTATGAACATAGGCATGAAAAGCGATGAGTGTCGCATAAACATCAGATTTCTTACGAAGCGAGAAACTCCAGAAGTAGTGAGAGAAATCATCCACAACAATGAGATAGTAGCAAAAACCAGATGTACTAGGAACAGGGGATGTCCACAGGTCACAATGTAAAAGTTGAAACGGACGAATTGTATATGTTTGAGAATTATAAAACGGAAGCCTAACATGTTTTCCTAACTGACAAGCATGACAGAGTGGCGGCCCATCTTTATTGTATGAAATACACTTGGAGTGTTGAAGACGTGACATGGTGTGACGACCAGGATGGCCGAGGCGGCGATGCCAGAGTGATGACGAAGTGGTTGTGATGAGAGCTTCATCTTGTCGGGGACGGCAGACGGGATACAGGGGCCCGGGACTATTGCAGCGAAGGATCACGGCCCTGGAAGGAAACGCCTTCACCGAGAATCCGAAAGGATCAAATTCAACGGAACAAAAATTGTCAGTAGTGAGTTGGCGAACAGAGATAAGATTTTTAATAATGTGAGGAACGACAAGAATATTACGAAGAGAGAGGGATTGGGCTGAAGATGGAAGTGTAGATTGACCAACATGAGTAGCGGGAACGGTTTGTCCATTACCTACTGTGACAGTTTGAGTGGAAGGCTTTAGAGAGGAGATAGTACCGTGATTAGATGCCATGTGGGAGGAAGCTCCTGTGTCCACGTACCACTCCTGGTTTCCGGGAAGATGCATGTTGTTGAGTGCGTTCAGAAGTGCTGGGTCGAGTTGTTGCTGATGCCCGTTGTAGGTGGGAGTTGTCGGAGCTGGGCCGTATGCTGCGTACGCCTGCGGGGAAGCAGCCGCAGGTCGTGGACCAAGGACGCCAGGAGCACGCCATGGCTGTGATTGCCACGGCGCTGGAGCAGGGTGTTGATAAAGCTGTGCACGCGTTGGAAGGCCAGTCCAAGGATTGTACATCCAGGGCTCGGAGCGGCCCCGTCCTCGGCCGCCGCGGCCGCGGCTGCGATTGTTGCTGAAGGTGCCGCGGCCGCCGCTGTTGGACGAGCTGGAAGAGGGACCGACAGGACGCTGAGCACCGTAGCTGTGTCTGCCCCCGGACAATGGAGCGCGTTCGCCGCCCGCGCTTGGCAATATACTGTTGCCGCTGGCCCAGAGCGCAGTAGCAGCAGCGTTCTTTGCATCCGTCTTCTTCTGTGCTTCTTCAAGAACGAGGGCCGAGCGCGTCTGGAGGAAAGATGGAAACGGCACCTGAAACGGAAGGAAGGACCGCAGGTGGCTGAATTGCTCGTTGAGGCCGCGGAGCACCGTTAGGACGAGCGTCTCATCAGAGATGGTTATGCCGACATCGCCGAGAGCGTCGGAGAGAGACTTGAGCTTCGCGCAGTAGTCATGGATGGACATGTCTCCTTGCGGTGTGTTGCGGAACTCGGCGTCGAGGGCGAGGGCGCGGCTTTTCTTGTTGTCGTGGAAGAGGTTGGCGATGGAGTCCCACACCTGCCGCGCCATGGAGCCCGGAGCCATGATGATGCCGAACAGCTCAATGGAAATCGAGCCGTAAATCCAGGAGAGCACTGTATAGTCATCACGTCCCCAATCGGAGGTGGGCGATGTGTCGGAGGGGGTGGCGGCGGCGTCGCCGATGATGTGGCTGGAGAGGCCATAGCGTCCAAGAGCTACGAGAAAAAGCTCACGCCACTTGGAGTAGTTAGAGTCCTGAAGATCGAGGGTGATGGGCACATAGGTTTTGATTGAAGCAACGTAGGAGGAGGGTGCAGGGATGGTGGCAGGAGAGGGTGCGACGGCAGCCTTGCCTTGCTCCGCGGCAAGGCGCTTGAGTTCTTCTTCGCGCGTCCTGATGATGGACTCGCGGTTCTTGAGCTCCTCTTCGAGCTTCTGCAACTCGTCGGCGTTCATGGTGGTGGGGAAGAAAGAGGTGGTGTTGGGCGTTGGTGTTTAGAGAGAGAGGATCGATCTGCTCGATACCATGTAAAGTCTGATATGAATTGGGGCTGCTATCTTGCACGCCTCCTCTTTTCATTATGTCATATATATATATACACAAGTATAGGGCAATCAACTTGAGTTACAAGTTTAGGTCGGATACAAACCGACGTGATCTATATTAGGAACTCTAGCTATAGCAGCCGGACTAGGACTCTTCAACACGTTCTTCAAAACTCCCTCTCCGTCTACGGAAAGATGGTACTTTTCATAAAAGTGTCACGTCAACTAATAGAGATAGTCGTGCCGCCGCTGCCCCCCACCGCTGCCTCACCACCCGCCAGCCGCCGCCGGAGTTCGTCGTCGTCGTTGCGCCACAACATTGGCTGCTTTCAATAAAGTTTTTAAGAGAACTGAGAAAACACCTCACCTCACAACTTTTCCTAAATTTTACCGACATCGCGTAAGACTACTTTTACGGGGAATTTTTAATGGAGCTCCGGTGGATGCGTAACACGAGCCGAAATTCTGTCGAGATAGAGAAACCCGTAACGGGAGTGTAAAATTCTTGCAAAGAAATGTGAAAGCTTCACGCGTAAAACAGGCTGGCAAAACGGCCAGAGCCAATGGCGTTGGGACACGTGTCCCGACGTCACGTCCCATGTACTGCTGACGAAGTGACGGCTGTAATTACGGGCGTCCCCCCTGCCCCCTCCTTTTCCGCTGTCGACCTGTCTGACGCGCGGGGCCTACACGTACTTGGTTCACGCTTCGTCGGGTCAGGGACCGTGGCAGGGCCCACCTCCGGCGCACCTCCCCACGTGCGAGCTCGCCGGACCCATCTCGCCGTGCCCGTGTGGGTGATAAGCTGGGCCATGGTGTCAGCCAAGTTGAGTGTGGGAGCAGGCGGATGGGTGAGCGGAAGGGGATGAACTGTTTTGCGTGCTGTTCCGGGGAAGAAACCAGCGACGCTGCTCAACACAGTTCACTGACTGTGCTCCCCCCTCCTCTCCTCGTTGGCGATTTGCATGTCTGCCCACCATGTTTTCCTCTATTTATACGACTATAGTACAAAAGAAATCACAAAAGGCGCACCATCGCGGACGCACAAGCTATAGAATTGACCTTGGCTGATCCTTTCTCCAAACACAATGCATACGCGCATAGCTCATTCCTATAAACGCATGCATATATACCATATCTTTACGATCATCTTCAAAGAGACTGAGCCGTCACATCATCTGAACCAGTGCCGAGTCTGGGACTTGAACCTGATGGGTTGATTCCATCACAAAAAACCAAACCCTAGACGCCTAAGTCTCCTCCTCTTTTCTCAATTCCGCTTCCTCCTAAGGAACTCATCGCTCACCCGCGCGAATTTCAGTCAAGGGAACGGCGAGGCTCTCTGCCTTACTCTACCATAGGGCGTTCCGAAAGCGGGCGATGCCCCTAAGTGTGAACGCAATGTCGATCTTTTTCGATGGGTGGCGCTGCGGGTGTTGGTCATCCCTACCGTCCACGTGGGCGACATAATGGCGGCAGATGTTCATCATTGTCGTGGGTTCCTCTCACGGTTGCACCAGATCTAATTCCCCGCATCCTCTTCCTCTCGGTTGCCCTCTCCCTACACCGATCTGGATCTGTTACGCTATGTGCCGCCAGATCTCGAAGGCTTGGAGGGTGGGTTAGCGGGAACCCTGGAATTGGGGAAGCTCCTAGACTTCACATCGACCTTGACGACGATGGCGCTCCTGAGCCGGTCTCCCTCTTAAGGGCTTGTTAATTAAGATTCCCCTCCTTCTATTTCCCGGTTGAAAACCTAGCCTGTGTTGAACGGGCAACGACAACACTCCATCATCGTGGTCCTCCTTGGATGCGTCGTCTAGGGGTAGGGTGGGGGCTGGGGACATGCTGTGAGTTGGGAGGAGTGTGGATACGATGATGAGTTTCTCGCGTTGAGCGACGATAGTGGTGGAGGCAAGGTGGTATGTTTTCTTGCAATCCTCCATTTGTATTCAGGATGATGAATGGCCTCCATGTGCAATGGCATGATAAGGGTGAGTGGATACTGATTCCCTCTTCAAGCATTTGAAGACAAGGTTGTGACAGAACTAGCGTTTCCTCCATGCAGAAATGATCTTATTGTCCAATGCGTTTTGGTTCTTCCTCGACCTATTTTGTTCTTTTTGCTTCATTTGTGCAATGAATTCACTAGCGGCTCAATCAAGTTTTTAAGTGGTGGCGTTTGCGATCCTAGCTTGTCTAGTCTCGAGCGTGCTCCACCCGTAATCTTGCGGGTTGTTTTCAAGCCTTTTACATGTGTAATCAACAACATTGGCTTCATTACTTTGAAGCTGGGTTGCCTGTTCTCTAAAACAAGCATTAGTTTTTATTATAGCTAAAGAAACAACCAAAGAAATCCAACTACGAAATTAATAGACCAATTTATAAAGGAAAATAGACCAAGAACCCAAAGTTAGTGAAAATGAAAGGACAATTGGGAGAAAACACTAACACGGGAAAGCTTCCTAGCTAAACTAGGCCGCAAGCACCGCCAAATATAGACATACTGACAAAGCCGACCAGTACAGCATAGAAACAAAACACACCCCTAAAGGCATCTCCAGCCGTTGGCCCTTCAGGGGGCGCCTAAAATCGTCGCCTGGGGGTGAGCCGGCGTAAAAATTGGGCCTGGGGGCGAGTTGGTCCCCAGCCGCCGGCCCCAGGGCCGCCCCCAGGCACGTTTTAAAATAAAAGAAGTTCGGCGAAGTTCGGCTTAAACACGATAAAATTCGGCCAAACACGATAAATTCGGCACATTTCGACGAAGTTCGCGGATTTTCATTACATAGCACATATACATAAACTAATCTAAAGGAAAAACTGGCTGAAGTCGCCGCCGTCGCCGCCATCGTCGTCGTCGGCCTTCTCCTCCTTGACGCGGGCGCCCCTGCTGGACCCCTGCCCGGCGTCGCCATGGCGGACTGGTGGCGGCGCATCGTCGTCGTCGTCGTCGCTGTCGCAGATGACGACGACTCCGCCTTCGTCGCGGCCGCGTCGACGCTCCGCGAAGCGAAGCAGGGCGGCGCGCTGGCGCTCCTTCGCCTTCTCCAGGCGCTCCTTCTCCATCGCTATGGAGTCCCTGCGCGCCCATTCCAGGGCCGCGTCGTCGTCGTCGAGCTCCGTCGTCACCCGCGCGGCCGGCTCCTTCTTCACTGGCGCGAGCCCCGGCTCCGTCTTCACCGGCGCGAGCCCCGGCTCCGTCTTTGGCTTGACGAAGCGCGGAGGAGGAGCCAACGAGTAGGCGCGCCGGCCGCCCTCGTTGATGACGATGCCGGCGCTGCGAGTGCGCCGGCCGAGCGGCGTCTCCGCCGCGGGCTCGGCCTTGACGCCGAGCAGGGCCGGAGTGCCGGAGGAGTGCGATGAAGATCGGGAGGAGGAAGAAGAGGAGGAGGACCCGAACCTCCTTGGCGCCCATGGCCCGGCGCGTCGGTGCTGCGCCGGGGCGGCCGCCCTCGCCGGGTACGCCAACGGCGGGTCGTTGCCGCCCTCGAGGTACGTCAGCACGCCCTCGAGTGTGCGGCCGGGGACGCCCCACCACAGGTGGCGCCCCTCGCTGTTCTGCCGGCCGCCAACCCCCGGCGCGCCGTTGATGGACGCCAAGCGCTGCTGCTGGCGGCGCTCGAAATACGCCGCCCAAGCCGCGTGGTTGTCGGCGGCGTACTGGGGGAGGGAGAGTTGGGCGTCGGTGAGGGAGGCGCGCACGACCTCGGCTTCCTCGGCGAAGTACTTCGGCTTCGCCACGGCCTCGGGCAACGGGGGAATGGGCACTCCCCCGGCGCTAAGCCTCCACCCCGTCGGCCCGGCGCGCATGTCCGACGGCGCCGGGATGTTCGCCTGGAACAGGAGCCAGGACTCCTGTTCGCGGAGCGAACGGCGGCCGAAGCCGTTGGCCGCTGCCTCGTCTCCGGGGAAGCGTTCCGCCATGGCGACGGGCTCGGGAGAGGTAGAGAGATAGAGGGAGGGGCTGGGCGGCGGCGCTCGGGAGAGGTAGGGAGAGGGAGGAGCTGGGCGGCGGCGAGGGGCGGGGCTGGTGTGGGCACAGGCGAGTGCAGGCCACCGGCTATATAGCCGCGCCGCACCCGTGTGTACGCGTGCCAGGGAGGGGAGGCGTCGGCGCGCCGCCTGTGAGGAATCAATGGCAAGGCTGACCGGTGCCAGCCTTGGCATTGATTCCCCGCGGGAACCGAGGCCATTGGGGGAAGACGAGGCGCCGTGTCGCTGACGTGGCGGGCACGCGGCTGTTTCGCGCCAAAACAGTTCGCCCCGGCGCCCCCGGGCGCCCCCAGCGCGCCGGGTTCGGCCTGGGTCCGCCGGCGCTGTTTTCGGTCCAGGCCGGCGAAAATCGGACTCCTGGGGACGCGACTGGAACATTTTTTTGGCGCTGGCGTGAAAAAATCGCTTGGGGAAGCCTTCCTAAGGGCGCAGCTGAAGATGCCCTAAGCACTATGCACCAAAGTGCCAAAACCTTGACCATGATAAAACCCGGAAATGGATTGACCCAATGCTTATAGGACGATAACCAGACCAGTTATCATGCTTTCTAGCGCATCTCTCTTTGTTTTTTTTGAATTGCACCTCTCTCCCCCTCCCCCTCTCCCTCTCTCTCTTTTGGGTTTAGAAGTTCTGATTGCATGTTAGTTTACTCCTATGGTGAGTAGATTCACTATTTTTTCAGTATTTCTTCACATTGCTATGTGTTTTTTCTGTTTAGTTTGTCTTTTTCAGAGAATTTGGTCCTTTTAAAAAGTACATTGAAACCTCTCATTCATCTCCTCTCTAGTCGATATATTGATACAATAGTAAGTATGCTCCATGGAGTAGAGACACGACAATTGACACATGTCGCGTGCACAATTTTACTTTCGAAAGTGGGAGATGTTATACTTGCCAAAAGGAAAATAACACACCTAAGAGGTCAAAATTGGAAAATTACACAAGTCCTAGCAAGGGTATCCCTAAGAGTTCAGCCTCCAACAAGGACCCCCATGCAAACTGACTACTACTCAACGATTGCCCTATGAGCCTATGCCCCTACCCTTCTCTCTCTCTCATCATCAAGAAAAGTCTATTTTTTCAAAAAGAAAAAAAAGCCTCAACTCTCAACTCTCAAAACACCCGCACATATTATTTTTTCACGGAAAAGAGAAAAAGAAAACACCTAACGATAAAACTTTACCAAGGATTGCTCCAAGCAGCAGCTCGTCCTTCCCTTTTCCCAATCTCGCAGCTTCCATCTCTCTGACTCCTCCATCCTCCCAAAGCCGAAGCCTGCCCAGTGCCCACCCCCCATGTCTCCCGCTGCTACCGCCGAGATCACAACCGCCCTGCTCCTCTGCACCAGCAGCAGCATCGGAAGCAGCACGGGCTGCAGTGCAGACGGTTGCTGATTTCCCCGTAATCAAGCTCCCTTCCTTGCCTTTTTCTTCATCTTCTTCCTCCTCTCCTTCTTCCTGGAAGGTATACCGTACCCCAAGAATCGCGCAAAGGACCACCCCTCTTCTTCCTCCAGAATCCAGCTGCTGCTGCTGCTGCTACTACTACTGCTGCTGCTAGTGGTAGTAACCAACTGAGCGCTTCTTGATCTGTTCTGGTGTCCGTGTACATGGAGATGCGATGGGTGCGGAGGTAGCTGCGCTGTGCTGAGTAGTAGGTGAGCAGTGAGCCGCAGCTAGCGGCGAGCGCGGGGGAAGGAGATCGATGGAGGATCTGTACAGCATCCACCCGGGGATCTCGCGCGGCGGCGAGGGCGGCGCGGCCTGCAGCGAGGCGTCGGGGGTCGCCGGCGGGGCCAGCTCTCCTCCGCCGCCTCCGCCGCCTGCGGATCTGACGGAGCTGATGAAGGCGCAGATCGCCGGGCACCCCCGCTACCCCTCCCTCCTCTCCGCGTACATCGAATGCCGCAAGGTCCGTCCGTGTTCAGCTCCAGCTCCATTTTGCATGCTGTAGCCCGCTAGTAGTAGCTAGAGCTAGCTAGCTCGCTCAGCGCAGCTCATCGTCAGAAATTAATTGCCACGTTGATTCTTGATTTGTCAGGTGGGCGCACCGCCGGAGGTGGCCGCGCTGCTGGAGGAGATCGGCCAGCCGGAGAGGCGCAGCGGAGGCGCCGCAGCCGCCGGGGAGATTGGCCTCGACCCCGAGCTCGACGAGTTCATGGTAGGTACAACCAGTTCAAGGCAGCTCGCTCCACTAATCCTGGCGCGCTAGCTCTTGCTTGTTATTACATGTGGAGATGACAACGCGGCTCGCGCGCGCATGCAGGAGGCCTACTGCCGGCTGCTGTCGCGGTACAAGGAGGAGCTGTCCCGGCCGTTGGACGAGGCCGCCTCCTTCCTCACCACCATCCGCTCGCAGCTCACTAATCTCTGCGGCGGCGGCGCCACCGCCACCTCGCCGCACTCCGGTATACTATAATTTACATGCATCCATGCATTTTGCATCTCGCGCCTTGATTTTCTCCGGCATGCCGCGTCCCTCTGCGGCCTTGGATTCGTTCGCCATTGTTGCGTTGTGTCATGTGTGCGAAAGTGTTTGATGCTTTGTGTGTGAATGTGGCTTTGATGATGAATGCGTGCGTGCGTGCGTGCGTATGTGCGTTCTTGATAGGTCAAATCGTGTCCATGCAAATGGGGCGCAGGTGTGTCAGGCTACGGGGCCGGAAGAGTAAAGCTTTGGTGGTGCTCGTGTAGGGTTTTGTCCAAGGTTCCATCGTCCTTGCAGCTCCAGCCTACCTATGCATGCTTCTCTCTCTATATCTCTCTCCAGATCCTTCTCTCTCTCTCTCTCTCTCTCTAGAGGCTAGTGAGGCAGGAGTAGCTACTAGCCTGCTATATGTAGACTTTGCAGGTCGGGCCGGTGACGGAACTTGAGAGAGAGCTGGGATGGGATGGCTTTGGAAAAAGAAAAGAATCTTGCTCTTGCATGCTGGTTAATCACTGGTGCCCAATGGTGGAGCTTTTCTTCTTCTTGTTGCTGTGGGGGCAAGTGAAGATTAATTTTGCTGTGGCTAGCTCATTTCCCGCAAACGCATTTTTATTTCGTCATGCTAGGTATGATGTCTTGGTTGAATTTGTTAATTTAAGTAAGTGTTGTTTGTTTTTAGTTTTTGTAGTTTGATACATTTTTCTAACGAATTATCTTCAAATGAGATTTTGTCGGATGCGTGTTACACTGTTACTACATAAGTATCTTGTAGTTGCAGTTTCGATAGGAGTGGGATTTTAGGTCCATCTCTTGTTTAAGAACTTGAGTGATTGAAGATTAACAAGGCTATATCGAGCTGTTTCTGCTTGGAGCAATTGTTTCTTAAGCCATTTTTAAGCATGCATAGACATACACTTTTTTTTACATAACATATGACAAACCTAAGGTTTTCATGTTTGCGGTGGTGCTGATAAATTAGGCCCACTCACATCCAACGCGTGCATGGCAGCTTATTAGAATTGATATTCTGCAAATAACCATGGTGCAAGTTATTTCAGAAACTCAGAATGCGTGCATTTGTAGATATCATAGTTATGTGAAATACGTGCTCTCAAAAGTGTAGCTTTGTCTTGTAATATTGGCAAGAATAAAAGGGGTTTTCAGGAATTACTTATCTTTCTATCACGAACAGCTGATTTTGGAGTGGTGAAAACACACAAGGTTTTGGGAACTTCATATGTTTAATAAAGTCAAAAGGACATTTTGTCACTGTGATGGCTGGGACATAGTAAACATGTGATTGGTGTTGCATATACCACCTATGTAACAGTAGTTCTTGTGGCCAAAACAGTTGCTGTTTTGTTTTTCCTACCTTCTAGTGTATTTCGTACAATGCCAAGTGGCAAGTGGAAATGTACGGTACTACAAAGGAGCATGAAACATGATCTTTACATGCCTAGTTAATTTCCGAGTTTCCTATCAATTTTACCACTTATCATTCTCTCATTAATGAGATATTTTACCGGAACAGTGGGAAGTTGGTATATGTGCATGTTAAATCACTAACTCCGTACATGTTGAGCTTGGTCATGCGTAGCATGTTTACCTAGTTAAGGTTGCAAATCATTGAGAATTTAGATTTTTTTTGTATAAAGGAAAATGCATGTTGACCTTAAGTATTTGGTTGGAGCTTTATGTGACTATCCATCATAGCTATGCTAAGACTGAGTTAATGATACCATGTGCAACTAGATCAACAATTCTAAGTAGAAATGCTAAGTATTTGGTTTTCGGTCTAGTTAGGTCACACGCATGAATTATCACTAAATAACAGACTATATTCACGATAGGTCAAACCATTATGGCAAGTGCTTACATAATATTCCTTAAGAATCCATAGGTTTGCTCAGTTTGCTTGGACTGAACAAAGGTACTAGTGCGTCTATTCTAATTTTATTTATACCTGTGTTTTCCATGATTATTCTGCAAAGTGAGGTTCAGATAATCTATCTATATTTTTTGAAAAGGGGATAACCTTGGCCTGTGCATCATCGTGATGCACACAGCCAATTAGATGATCTATCTGTAAGATAGAGATGGACAGCATTCCGAGCAGCAATTGTTTATGCCTAATTTGTGCACCTCACATAAGATTCAAATTATGATTCTAGTCTCCATATATTTTGACTTTGTTAAATGAGTCTGTCATCTTGTAGTGTGTCCCTTCCATCAATTCTGTCATTCTGATTTTCTTTGACGGTAAAGGCAGCCTCTCTACCCATTCTATTAAGGTAGGAAAATATCAAAAAGGAGTACAAGAATTTTTTGCATGATGGCAAGAAAATGGAAGAGATAAAAGACGTAAGCTACATTTCCGGCTTGAGAGTCAACCGACTTTGGTTAATGTTCTCATCGGCAAGATAAGCTATGTCGAGCATGGTAAGGGAGGTCTCATTAATCATCACTTCGGTCAAGCGGCTGCAGAAGGCTTTATCACGGTTAAGAGTACTCTTGTTCCACCAATCCTCCAAAGAGAAGTCATGAGTCGGCCCTTGGGGGATAGATAGCCAAGTTGATACGATTCCCCAAACTCCACGGGTTAATAGGCATTCACGTGCAAAAGGCGCACAAGGTGCTCATTGGTCTAGAACCTGGTGAAACAAAGCTTGCAAAATCTCCTCATGTGGCAAACCTCAGATGTCATGGCGATGTGGGAAAGGATGTTAGCATGATCAGCTAGGTGTGTCGTCACTTGAAAAGTTACACATTGCACTGCACAATATAGATTTATTTCTGACAGTATTTTAACACAAATTTTAAGCCTCCAATATGCACTTCACAGGAAATGCCCTATTGTTAGAATTTTGAAATATGCACAACTCAATTGCTAAAAGGTACTCCTTCCATTCCAAAATATAAGATGTTCTAACTTTTTTTTCTAACCAGATGTGTATAGACGCGTTTTAATGTGTTTGTTCACTCATTTCAGTCCGTATGTACTCTATATTGAAGTACCCAAAACACCTTATAATTTGGAACGGAGGGAGTACATATTAATATTGTGTAGCTAGATTATTTGCATTCAACTATTCTTATTTATTACATGACCTGCCAATTCAAAACATTTTTTTATCCAACAAAGTTCGTTACACCAAGCAAGTAGGAAAAAAAAGGAGAATAAGTAGTAAACATCTATTTATTACAGCTCAAAACATATAGCTGTTGGAATTACAAATTACATATAACCATATAGGTTATGTCACCTAGCTTAACTGTTCCATTTTTGTGTCCTCGCTAGACCTTTTATTATGACGCAAGTAAGCCTATATAGTGCGAAAATGCTTCTTTTCTTTCTGACTATGCAAAGTCTTGAGGTCTTAGCTGAAGATCCAACATGTACTACAAACTCCGTCCCTAAATATACTCCCTCCATCCGGAAATACTTGTCCTAGAAATGGATAAAATGGATGTATCTATAACTAAAATAAATCTAGATGCAACCATTGCTTGGACAACTATTTCCGGACGGAGGGAGTATATAGTTGCATCCATAGCTAGAAAGATTGAAGAGTTTTTTTTTCTGATGTCTTGTTTCAGAAGGTACAAATTGTACTAATGAAACTCAACTCACAGTACAAAAGAGCCATTTGCTTACATAGAACTTGATTGCAGTACTGGGAGTGTTTCCTAACGAGACAGCAGCTGTATGGATGGCTCCATGAAAACTCCAGTCACGCCGAAAAAGTGCTTAAATAGTCTCTGTTTCCTGAAGCACAAACTAAACTAGTCAGTTTGGCACCAGCAGTTCTTCATTCGTATAGGGTTCGACAGATAAAGTGGCATGCTTTTCATCTTATTTGCTTTGATGCATTGGGTGTTGCAGAACACATTGACCTTCAGATAATACAGACTAATACTTGTCACTAACCAATCGAACTTAGCACATCCTCATGGAGAAATTTTCTGTTCTGAATTTCCTTGGATTGTGTATTCTTAAGACATTTTTCAGAAGTTCTTCTGTCTGCAGCTTCCAAAATTGTTGTTTGTCAAGTGTCCAACAGCAACTTGGGTTTGATTATTATCTGCTTATTGATGTTGTCTTGTTCTGCTTCTGAAGTAGTACCTCTTTCGAGTCCAAGCCTGGATCTCCTATATACTGTAGCACAGCCATGCAACCTGATCCTGACACAACACATTACTCTGTCTAACCCGTGTCTGATTTCCATTGTATCAATAATGCAAGATGAAATGGTGGGGTCGTCGGAGGACGAGCCGTGCTCGGGGGACGCCGACGGGTCCGACGCCGGCATGCAAGAGCACAGCTCCCGGCTGGCTGACCACGAGCTCAAGGAGATGCTCCTCAAGAAGTACAGCGGCTGCCTCAGCCGCCTCCGGTCCGAGTTCCTGAAGAAGAGGAAGAAAGGGAAGCTGCCCAAGGATGCTCGGCTTGCTCTCATGGACTGGTGGAACACACACTACCGCTGGCCTTACCCCACGGTAAGTGAAATCTCCGATCGCCGATCATCAGCCTTGATCGCCGATCATCATTCATAGATGGCTACTATGATGTTTGCAGGAAGAGGACAAAGTGAGGCTCGCCGCGATGACGGGGCTTGACCCGAAGCAGATCAACAACTGGTTCATCAACCAGAGGAAGCGGCACTGGAAGCCGTCGGAGGACATGCGGTTCGCGCTCATGGAGGGCGTCACCGGAGGAGGGGGATCCTCTTCCGGCACGACGCTCTACTTCGACACGGGCACGATCGGGCCATGAGATGGATGGATGATTGCTCATTTCCGGCGGCCATAAAGCTTACTGGCTCTATTGCACACAGACACGGTGGTTGTGTGATTAGTAGCAAGGGAGGGAGGGATGATGAATGAATGAATGATATCAGATACTAAAGATTTATTAATCAAATGGATGAATAGCCCCCATGACCATTTTGTCGAAATTATTGTGTATATGTATGGGCGCTGTAATCAGCTGGCTGTAATGTGACGGTGTACAAACGAAATTTCAGGTGACCTGTAAAAACTTTTCTTAAGCTACTACCACAATAGCTAATTAATTAATCTGATTGTTTGTATCCCCAGCGGTTGCCCTGTGAAATCCCTCTCGATAGGAAGCAGGAATTTGTTGGAAAATTAGGCAAATTTATGATTAATTCTAGTGAATTAATTCATGATTAAAACGTTATTAGCATGCATAGCTCTAGCATACTAGATGAACCGAACGACACAACTATCATAATTAGAGACATGATCACATGATCAGAGTACAATGCACTATCATAATTAGAGACATGATCACATGATTAGATTACAACGCACATATTGATCGTTCGTAGATGAAGTAGCCGGCCACTTCATCTACGATCCTACCAGTCCAAGCAGGCGTTGGCGACGACGGTGCTGCATGGGTGCGTGACAGTAGTACTACTTTGTGCATTTCCAGACCACATTGAAAAATCATACTAATGAAAATAAATCGAATCGAACAATTTTATGGTTTCTGGTTTTCGATACAGAGTAAGGGGTAATCGAATTAAAATGATATTTATATTTCTTGAGCGAACAAGGAAACAAGCAGTCAGTCACGTGAGCTTGTCTCACTTGCATTGTCCAACATGCACATGACCAGACACAATTTTATATACACCTTACATCTACTCTTCAACAGGTCAGTAAGCGAGGTGGCGCTAAAGTTGCTACCGTCGTTTGTATAGACGCACTAACCAGTGATAGTACTGCATAAAAAGATTAAAAGGAATTGTGATCTGCTCACTCAGACCCATGAAAAAGTCAATGGGCAGATCAATGCTCCAAAAGAGCTTCTAACATTAGTCATTTTTCTTATACATGAGTCAGATTCCATGCTAAGCACGTCCATTTTTCTTATAACATGGTCATTTTTCTATAAAAATATGGTAACCACGTCCATAAACAACACAAAGTATGCATTGCACATTTGCATGCACGACCAGCCATCAAAGCATGAATCCATGCATATACTTTCTCCGTTCCAAAATAGATGGCTCTACTTTATACTAAAGTTAGTATAAAGTAGAGCCATCTATTTTGGAACGGAGGGAGTATATATTTATACATAATTATATATTGATTGTATAGAAAAGTATGTTATTTTCAAATTCGCGTCAACTGGTTATTCTAGTATATACCAAAACTATACCGAGATAATTCATCTTATACCAAAACAGAACCATATTTTAATCTCATATCATACCGAAGTATCAATACCACACAAACCAAAAAACCATATAAACCCGAATCATATAAACTGAATGCACAGAGTTTTTTTATTTATGAAGTAGCCGGCCATAAACAGAATGCACAGAGTTAGTAGTAGCCATCTAAGGGCCTTAAGGCCTTGTACAATGGAAGGTGCTTAGAAAAATAAACCAGGCTTTCTTTAAGCACCGATACTTATTTGTACAGGGTAGACGCTTAATTAAGCGTCTCTTCTGTAGAAATAGGCACCGGTGTTTCAGAAAAACTCGATTTATTTTTATAAGCACCTCTCTAATCACCTCCCATTGTACAAGGCCTAAGCGTCACGTCTCTTTGGAGGCTCCTCCAGGGCTGGGAAGCTTCCAGAAGCTTATGGCCTGGTTTTTTCTTCCCTGCAGATTTCAGACGGTTTTTGTTTGTTTTCCCCATTTTATCTCTACTTCTTTTCCACTTTTTCACTCGGTTTTGTTCTTTTTCATCCGATTTTGTTCGCTTTTTTCTTTACTTCTTTTATTTTTTAAAAAATATAGTGAGAAATTTGTGTTTTTTTGAATTTATAAATATTCTTTGATTTTGCAAGTAATTTTAAAATTTGCGATTATTTTTCTAAATATGTGATTTTTCAAAAAAACATTAATTTTTAAATTCATGAATTTTTCAAATGCACGGACTTTTGTGAGTTCATGAACATTTTTTTGCATTTCATAATTTTTTTCCAATTTTGGAATCCTTTTTTCAAATCCGCAAACATGTTTTTGGATTTGTGATGATTTTTAAATTTATGAATATTTCTTGTATTACTTGAACATTTTGTAAATTTGCATTTTTTTTGAATTCGTGAACATTTTTTCAAATCTGCACACATTTTTTTGGATTCGTAAATATATATTAAAATTTTCGCACTTTCGTTAAATTTGGGAACTTTTTTCACTAATGAACCGAGCAACAATAGAAAAAATGAATAAAAAGTGAGCCAAGGCGAGCGAGCGAGCGAGTCAGGCGCACGAGCGAACACTGTTTCTTGGGCCGCGACCCACTGACTACGTGCGAGTGCTAGCATACGAGCTGGCGTGTGAAGCGCCAAATAGGAGCTCCTGAGCTAAACTTGGGTTTCAACCAAGCTAGATTCCAACCTGAACTATAGAAGTCCCCGATTTTGAGCCCATCAAAAGGGAAATTAAGCCTTTTTATTTGGGGAAGGCCTTCATGGCTTCAAATAATAGTCCCGTGAGGTTCTAAACACTAGCGGGTCAGCCCAGGCGTGGGCTCATCCTATCTTCGCCCACGTGCCGAGCTAGAATCTCGGGCCCATCTTGACCACATATACAAGGCAAGCTAGGGATCATCTTGGGGATCGAGGGGGGAGGGGGATCACATTATAGATCATCCTGGAGCTGGGGCTTCCATATATTACCATCTTCCTTCTCTCCGCTGCCAGGCCAAGAGCGTGTAATCCAAGAAATAGATCTTTCCAATCGTTGGTGAGCACTCGAGCAATACAACCACGAAAGGGAGGAGTCTCATGCCATACCATGTCGATCCTTACCTCCTCCGGGAGGGTCTGTACCTGGGTAAACTCCCTTTCTCATGCCTTACCATGTCGATTCACCACTTGCACGCCTTTCTGAACAACAATGTCGCTTGATGACATTGTCGGTTACAAAACACGGATACTTGGTGCCCCAGGTACGAGTTGCACACGAGGATCCTTTGAGTGGGTCGGGATGGCCTTATCGACCAAGGTTGGTGGCTTCACATCTGGCCAAGATCTCTCCCTACACCCTCTGCTTTGCCTCCAAGAGGGCGGAGGTCCAGATCATTTCCACTCCCTTCGCCAAGGGCCAGGCCTACTGCTCCTAAGATATGTAATTCATCAACGAGAACTTTAGCAAAGCCGCACACCGTGAGCTTGAAGCGAGCCATGTGATCGGGTCGGCATCATCCCTTTCATTCGTCGCATGTCAGAGTTCTCGCCTCGTGAGAATGATTGACTCCCTGCTGCCTGTTCTCAACTTTGACTTGGACAATAGCGAGAGATCAACCAGCTATGACCCCGCGTGCATGGTATTCATGACGAGGGATGGCACCAACACAGTCACGAACCTCGACATACCTACGACACTCATCAATGAACAAATTCCCAGGGGTCAACAACTCGAGGCGGTGCACCGCCACCTCTTTGACGACGAGGAGGATTCGAGTGTCAGAAGAACGAGTTTGCCACCCAGCGTGACAGCCGCATCGAAGAGTTGTGTGATTGCGTACACCAAGTAAACAATAAGTCCATTTTCTCGACGAAGAAGGGTGTCCAAGTCTTTGACTCCATAATCAAATTTTTTTTTGCAGCTATGATGGTGGGGAACATGATTAAGAGATCCCGGAGGGATCTCCTGGCCACAACAAGCTGCATCACATTCATGTACAACTCGAGGAGTACTTCGTTGGTTGCTTGATAGTTTTTTCATTTTTATAAGAGGGTTTTGATGTGATTTTCAAAAGGTTCCCGATAATTCTTGTATCTTTCTAATGCTAATCCTTCAAGAAAGAAGAAAACTTGTTTTTTCTATTGATGTGCGGGAATATACATCTCTGGAGGGAAACCAATCAAGATCCCAGGAAATGAAGTCATTTGGAGAAACTTCCCTTTTGGGCGAAAGTGCGTCAGATGCACCACATCGCAAGATGTCACATGGTACGAGCGCACCCACTCATACCATCGATCGTATCACATGACGTCTCCACCCCCTTGTCTATACATGCGACTTCTGGGAAGGAGGCAACATGAAATACATAGAGGAGCCACCGCAACCACATTCAGAACACACACACACACACACACACACACACACACACACACACACATATATATATATATATATATAGAGAGAGAGAGAGAGAGAGAGAAGAGATCCAGAGGAGAAGAACTCCCAGATATCCGCCCCGTCTCTACCACCCATCTCCGTTTCATTCACCGCGATCATCACCATAGGGAGATGAATTCCAAGTTTTAAGATTAGGGTTCATAACTCTATCCATACTCATCTCGAGATAGATACTTGTTTAGTCGTTCACCTTATTTCAGATATTTGTGTTATTATTGAGATGATTTCCCTATGTTTGATGACTTTGATCTATGAGTTGTTTGGTTATATTGTTGGGGAACACAATAATTTCAAAAAAATTACTACGCACACACAAGATCATGTTGATGCATAGCAACAAGAGGGGAGAGTGTTGTTTACGTACCCTCTTAGACCATAAGTGGAAGCATTATGACAACGCGGTTGATGTAGTCGTACGTCTTCATGATCGACCGATCCTAGTACCGAAAGTACGACACCTTCGTGATCTGCACACGTTCGGCTCGGTGACGTCCCATGAACTCATGATCCAGCAGAGTGTCAAGGGAGAGCTTCGTCAGCACGACAACGTGATGACGGTGATGATGATGCTACCAGAACAGGGCTTCACCTAAGCACCGGTACGATATTACCGAGGTGGATTATGGTGGAGGGGGGCACCGCACACGGCTAAGAGATCAATGATCAACTTGTGTGTCTATGGGGTGCTCCCCTCCCCCGTATATAAAGGAGTGGAGGAGGGGGGAGGGCCGGCCCTCTATGGCGCGCCCTGGAGGAGTCCTACTCCCTCCGGGAGTAGGATTCCCCCCTTCCCTAGTTGGACTAGGAGAGAAGGAAGGGGGAGAGAGGGAGGAAGGAAAGGGGGGCGCCCCCCCTTCCTAGTCTAATTCAGACCAGAGGGGGAGGGGGCGCGCGGCCTACCCTGGCTGCCTCTCTCTCTCTCACTCTCCCCTAAAGCCCATTAGGGCCCATATACTCCCCGGGGGGTTCCGGTAACCCCCCGGTACTTCGGTATATGCCCGAAATCACTTGGAACCTTTCCGATGTCCAAACATAGGCTTCCAATATATCGATCTTTATGTCTTGACCATTTTGAGACTCCTCTTCATGCCTGTGATCACATCCGGGACTCCGAACAACCTTCGGTTCATAAAAACACATAAACTCATAATACCGATCGTCACCGAACGTTAAGCGTGCGGACCCTACGGGTTCGAGAACTATGTAGACATGACCGAGACATGTCTCTGGTCAATAACCAATAGCGGAACTTGGATGTTCATATTGGCTCCCACATATTCTATGAAGATCTTTATCGGTCAAACCACATAATGATATACGTTGTTCCCTTTGTCATCGGTATGTTACTTGCCCGAGATTCGATCGTCGGTATCTCAATACCTAGTTCAATCTAGTTACCGGCAAGTCTCTTTACTCGTTCCGTAATGCATCATCCCGCAACTAACTCATTAGTCACATTGCTTGCAAGACTTATATTGATGTGCATTACCGAGAGGGCCTAGAGATACCTCTCCGACAATCGGAGTGACAAATCCTAATCTCGATCTATGCCAACTCAACAAACACCATCGGAGACACCTTTAGAGCACCTTTATAATCACCCAGTTACGTTGTGACGTTTGGTAGCACACAAAGTGTTCCTCCGGTATTCGGGAGTTGCATGATCTCATAGTCATAGGAACATGTATAAGTTATGGAGAAAGCAATAGCAACAAACTAGATGATCATCGTGCTAAGCTAACGGAATGGGTCAAGTCAATCACATCATTCTCTAATGATGTGATCCCGTTAATCAAATGACAACTCATGTCTATGGCTAGTAAACTTAACCATCTTTGATTCAACGAGCTAGTCAAGTAGAGGCATACTAGTGACACTCTGTTTGTCTATGTATTCACACATGTACTAAGTTTCCGGTTAATACAATTCTAGCATGAATAATAAACATTTATCATGATATAAGGAAATATAAATAACAACTTTATTATTTCCTCTAGGGCATATTTCCTTCAGTCTCCCACTTGCACCAGAGTCAATAATCTAGATTACACAGTAATGATTCTAACACCCATGGAGTCTTGGTGCTGATCATGTTTTGCTCATGAGAGAGGCTTAGTCAATGGGTCTGGAACATTCAGATCCGTATGTATCTTGCAAATATCTATGTCTCCCTCCTTGACTTGATCGTGGATGGAATTGAAGCGTCTCTTGATGTGCTTAGTTCTCTTGTGAAATCTGGATTCCTTTACCAAGGAAATTGCACCAATATTGTCACAAAAGATTTTCATTGGACCCAATGCACTAGGTATGACACCTAGATCGGATATGAACTACTTCATCCAGACTCCTTCATTTGCTGCTTCCGAAGTAGCTATGCATTCCGCTTCACACGTAGATCCCGCCACGACGCTCTTCTTGGAACTGCACCAACTGACAGCTCCACCATTTAATAAAAACATGTATCCGGTTTGTGACTTAGAGTCATCCGGATCAGCGTCAAAGCTTGCATCGACGTAACCGTTTACGACGAGCTCTTTGTCACCTGCATACATGATAGAGCCTATGGCTGAAGCATAGGGAACACCTTTCATTTTCTCTCTATCTTCTGCAGTGGTCGGGAATTGAGTCTGACTCAACTTCACACCTTGTAACACAGGCAAGAACCCTTTATTTGCTTGATCCATTTTGAACTTCTTCAAAACTTTATCAAGGTATGTGCTTTGTGAAAGTCCAATTAAGCGTCTTGATCTATCTCTATAGATCTTGATGCCTAATATATAAGCAACTTCACCGAGGTCTTTCATTGAAAAATTCTTATTCAAGTATCCTTTTATGCTATCCAGAAATTCAGTATCATTTCTGATCAACAATATGTCATCTACATATAATATCAGAAATGCTATAGAGCTCCCACTCACTTTCTTGTAAATACAGGCTTCTCCAAAAGTCTGTATAAAACCATATGCTTTGATCACACTATCAAAGCGTATATTCCAATTCCGAGAGGCTTGCACCAATCCATAAATGGATCGCTGGAGCTTGCACACTTTGTTAGCACCTTTTGGACTGACAAAACCTTCTGGTTGCATCATATACAACTCTTCTTTAAGATATCCATTAAGGAATACAGTTTTGACATCCATTTGCCATATTTCATAATCATAAAATGCGGCAATTGCTAACATGATTCGGACGGACTTAAGCATTGCTACGGGAGAGAAGGTCTCATCGTAGTCAACTCCTTGAACTTGTCGAAAACCTTTTGCAACAAGTCGAGCTTTGTAGACAGTAACATTACTGGTAGCGTCAGTCTTCTTCTTAAAGATCCGTTTATTCTCTATGGCCTGCCGATCATCGGGCAAGTCAACTAAAGTCCATACTTTGTTCTCATACATGGATCCCATCTTAGATTTCATGGCCTCAAGCCATTCTGCGGAATCTGGGCTCATCATCGCTTTGTCATAGTTCGTAGGTTCATCATGGTCAAGTAACATGACTCCCAGAACAGGATTACCGTACCACTCTGGTGTGGATCTTACTCTGGTTGACCTACAAGGTTCGGTAGTAACTTGATCAGAAGTTTCATGATCATCATCATTAGCTTCCTCACTTACTGGTGTAGGAATCACTGGAACTGATTTTAGTGATGAACTACTTTCCAATAAGGGAGAAGGTACAGTTACCTCGTCAAGTTCTACTTTCCTCCCGCTCACTTCTTTTGAGAGAAACTGCTTCTCTAGAAAGGATCCATTCTTAGCAACGAATATCTTGCCTTCGGATCTATGATAGAAGGTGTACCCAACAGTCTCCTGTGGGTATCCTATGAAGACACATTTCTCCAATTTGGGTTCGAGCTTATCAGGTTGAAGCTTCTTCACATAAGCATCACAGCCCCAACCTTTAAGAAATGACAACTTGGGTTTCTTGCCAAACCACAGTTCATAAGGTGTCGTCTCAATGGATTTAGATAGTGCCCTATTTAACGTGAATGTAGCCGTCTCTAAAGCATAACCCCAAAACAACAGCGGTAAATCAGTAAGAGACATCATAAATCGCACCATATCTAGTAAAGTACGATTACGACGTTCGGACACACCATTACGCTGTGGTGTTCCGGGTGGCATGAGTTGCAAAACTATTCCGCATTGTTTCAAATGAAGACCAAACTCGTAACTCAAATATTCTCCTCCATGATCAGATCGTAGAAACTTTATTTTCTTGTTACGATGATTTTCCACTTCACTCTGAAATTCTTTGAACTTTTTAAATGTTTCAGACTTATGTTTCATTAAGTAGATATACCCATATCTGCTCAAATCATCTATGAAGGTGAGAAAATAACGATATCCGTCGCGAGCCTCAATGTTCATTGGACCACATACATCAGTATGTATGATTTCCAATAACTTTGTTGCTCGCTCCATTGTTCCGGAGAACGGAGTTTTAGTCATCTTGCCCATGAGGCATGGTTCGCAAGTACCAAGTGATTCATAATCAAGTGATTCCAGAAGTCCATCAGAATGGAGTTTCTTCATGCGCTTTACACCAATATGACCTAAACGTCAGTGCCACAAATAAGTTGCACTATCATTATCAACTCTGCATCTTTTGGCTTCAATACTATGAACATGTGTATCACTACTATCAGGATTTAGTAAAAATAGACCACTCATCAAGGGTGCATGACCATAAAAGATATTACTCATATAAATAGAACAACCATTATTCTCTGATTTAAGTGAATAACCGTCTCGCATCAAACAAGATCCAGATATAATGTTCATGCTCAACACTGGCACCAAATAACAATTATTTAGGTCTAAAACTAATCCCGAAGGTAGATGTAGAGGTAGCGTGCCGACGGCGATCACACCGACTTTGGAACCATTTCCCACGCGCATCGTCACCTCGTCCTTAGCTAATCTTCGCTTAATCCATAGCCCCTGTTTCGGGTTGCAAATGTTAGCAACTGAACCAGTATCAAATACCCAGGCACTACTGCGAGCATTAGTAAGGTACACATCAATAACATGTATATCAAATATACCTTTCACTTTGCCATCCTTCTTCTCCACCAAATACTTCGGGCAGTTCCGCTTCCAGTGACCAGTCCCTTTGCAGTAGAAACACTCAATCTCAGGTTTAGGTCCAGACTTGGGTTTCTTCACTTGAGCAGCAACTGGATTGCTGTTCTTCTTGAAGTTCCCCTTCTTCCCTTTACCATTTTTCTTGAAACTGGTGGTATTGTTGACCATCAACACTTGATGCTCCTTCTTGATTTCTACCCTCGCGGCCTTTAGCATTGCGAAGAGCTCAGGAATCATCTTATCCATCACTTGCATATTATAGTTCATCACGAAGCTCTTGTAGCTTGGTGGCAGTGATTGAAGAACTCTGTCAATGGCACTATCACCAGGAAGATTATCTCCTAGCTGAGTCAAGTGGTTGTGGTACCCAGACATTCTGAGTATATGTTCACTCACAAAACTATTCTCCTCCATTTTGCAGGTGTAGAACTTATTTGAGACTTCATATCTCTCAATCCGAGCATTTGTTTGAAATATTAACTTCAACTCCTGGAACATCTCATATGCTCCATGACGTTCAAAACGTCGTTGAAGTCCCGGTTCTAAGCCGCAAAGTATGGCACAATGAACTATCGAGTAGTCATCAGCTTTGCTCTGCCAGGTGTTCACAATATCTGGCGTTGCTCCTGCATCGGGTTTGTCACCTACCGGTGCTTCCAGGACATAATTCTTCTGTGCAGCAATGAGGATAACCCTCAAGTTATGGACCCAGTCCATGTAGTTGCTACCATCATGTTTCAACTTAGCTTTATCTAGGAACGTATTAAAATTCAAAGGAACAACAACACGGGCCATCTATCTACAACAACATAGACATGCAAAATACTATCAGGTACTAAGTTCATGATAAATTAAAGTTCATTTAATCAAATTACTTAAGAACTCCCACTTAGACATCTCTCTAATCATCTCAGTGATCACGTGATCCATATCAACTAAACCATGTCCGATCATCACGTGAGATGGAGTAGTTTTCAATGGTGAGCATCACTATGTTGATCATATCTTCTATATGATTCACGCTCGACCTTTTGGTCTTAGTGTTCCGAGGCCATATCTGCATATGCTAGGGTCGTCAAGTTTAACCCGAGTATTCTGCGTGTGCAAAACTGGCTTGCAACCATTGTATGTGAATGTAGAGCTTATCACACCCGATCATCATGTGGTGTCTCGGCACGATGAATTGTAGCAACGGTGCATACTGAGGGAGATCACTTATACCTTGAAATTTAGTGAGAGATCATCTTATAATGCTACCGCCGAACTAAGCAAAATAAGATGCATAAAGGATAAACATCACATGCAATCAATATAAGTGATATGATATGGCCATCACCATCTTATGCCTTTGATCTCCATCTCCAAAGCACCATCATGATCACCATTGTCACCGGCTTGACACCTTGATCTCCATCAAAGCATCATTGTCGTCTCGCCAACTATTGCTTCTACGACCATCGCTACCGCTTAGTGATAAAGTAAAGCAATTACATGGCGATTGCATTTGATACAATAAAGCCACAACCATATGGCTCCTGCCAGTTGCCGATAACTGTGTTACAAAACATGATCATCTCATACAATAAAATTTAGCATCATGCCTTGACCATATCACATCACAACTTGCCCTGCAAAAACAAGTTAGACGTCCTCTACTTTGTTGTTGCAAGTTTTACGTGGCTGCTACGGGCTGAGCAAGAACTGTTCTTACCTACGCATCAAAAACCACAATGCGGTATAGTGATTGCTTTTTGATCTTCATAAAGAACCCTGTTCATTGAATCTGATTCAACTAAAGTTGGAGAAATTGACACCCGCCAGCCACCTATGTGCGAAGCACGTCGGTAGAACCAGTCTCGCGTAAGCATACGCGTAATGTCGGTCTGGGCCGCTGTTGGGTAACGTAGTAATTTCAAAAAAATTCCTACGCACACACAAGATCATGGTGATGCATAGCAACGAGAGGGGAGAGTGTAGTCTACATACCCTCATAGACCGGCAACGGAAGCGTTGACACAACGTAGAGGAAGTAGTCGTACGTCTTCCCGATCCGAACGATACAAGTACCGAACGTACGGCACCTCCGAGTTCTGCACACGTTCAACTCGGTGACGTCCCTCGAGCTCCGATCCAGCAAAACATTGAGGGAGAGTTTCGTCAGCACGACGGCGTGATGACGGTGATGATGTTCTACCGACACAGGGCTTCGCCTAAGCACCGCTACGATATGACCGAGGTGGAATATGGTGGAAGGGGGCACCGCACACGGCTAGGGAACAATCACGAAGATCAACTTGTGTGTCTATGGGGTGCCCCCACCCCCGTATATAAAGGAGTGGAGGAGGGGGAGAGGGACGGCCCCTATGGCGCGCCCTGGAGGAGTCCTACTCCCACCGGGAGTAGGATTCCTCCCTTCCCTAGTTGGAGTAGGAGAGGAAGGGAAGGAGGAGTAGGAGAGAAGGAAAGGGGGGGCCGCACCCCCCAAACCTTCTCCAATTCGGCCTCCTGCCCAAAGGGGGCGCACCAGCCCCTTGTGGGCTGGTGTGCTTCCTTCTTATGGCCCATAAGGCCCATAACTTCTCCCGGGGGGTTCCGGTAACCTCCCGGTACTCCGGAAAAATGACTGAACCACTCGGAACCCTTCCGATGTCCAAACATAGTCATCCAATATATCAATCTTTACGTCTCAACCATTTCGAGACTCCTCGTCATGTCCCCGATCTCATCCGGGACTCCGAACAACCTTCGGTACATCAAAACACAAAAACTCTTATTACGATCGTCACCGAACTTTAAGCGTGCGGACCCTACGGGTTCGAGAACTATGTAGACATGACCGAGACACGTCTCCGGTCAATAACCAATAGCGGAACCTGGATGCTCATATTGGCTCCCACATATTCTACGAAGATCTTTATCGGTCAAACCGCATAACAACATACGTTGTTCCCTTTGTCATCGGTATGTTACTTGCCCGAGATTCGATCGTCGGTATCTCAATACCTAGTTCAATCTCGTTACCGGCAAGTCTCTTTACTCATTCTGTAACACATCATCCCGCAACTAACTCATTATTTGCAATGCTTGCAAGGCTTATAGTGATGTGCATTACCGAGTGGGCCTCGAGATACCTCTTCGACAATCGGAGTGACAAATCCTAATCTCGAAATACGCCAACCCAACAAGTACCTTCGAAGACACCTGTAGAGCACCTTTATAATCACCCAGTTATGTTGTGACGTTTGGTAGCACACAAAGTGTTCCTCCGATAAACGGGAGTTGCATAATCTCATAGTCATAGGAACATGTATAAGTCATGAAGAAAGCAATAGCAACAAACTAAACGATCAAGTGCTAAGCTAACGGAATGGGTCAAGTCAATCACATCATTCTCCTAATGATGTGATCCCGTTAATCAAATGACAACGCTTTGTCTATGGCTAGGAAACTTAACCATCTTTGATCAACGAGCTAGTCAAGTAGAGGCATACTAGTGACACTCTGTTTGTCTATGTATTCACACATGTATCATGTTTCCGGTTAATACAATTCTAGCATGAATAATAAACATTTATCATGATATAAGGAAATAAATAATAACTTCATTATTGCCTCTAGGGCATATTTCCTTCAGCCGCTTCATCGAACAATACCGCCGAATCAAGAAACAACTAGTGACGACAAGAAATATGTATATACCCACGCCCACAACTCCTTTGTGTTCTACTCGTGCATATAATGTCTACCCATAAACCTGGTTCGGATGCCACTGTTGGGGAACACAGTAATTTCAATTTTTTTCCTATGCACATGCAAGATCATGGTGATGCATAGCAACGAGAGGGGATAGTGTTGTTTACGTACCCTTGTAGACCGTAAGCGGAAGCGTTATGACAACACGGTTGATGTAGTTGTACGTCTTCACGATCGACCGATCCTAGTACCGAAAGTACGGCACCTCCGCGATCTGCACACGTTGGCTCGGTGACATCCCACGAACTCACGATCCAGTAGAGTGTCAAGGGAGAGCTTCGTCAGCATGACGGCGTGATGACGGCGATGATGCTACCGGAACAGGGCTTCGCCTAAGCACCGCTACGATATTATCGAGGTGGATTATGGTGGAGGGGGACACCGCACATGGCTAAGAGATCAATGATCAACTTGTGTGTCTATGGGGTGTCCCCTGATATGTCTCCAACGTATCTATAATTTTTTATTGTTCCATGCTATATTATATCCTATTTTGGACATTATTGGGCTTCATTATACACTTTTATATTATTTTTGGGACTAACCTACTAACCGGAGGCCTAGCCCAGAATTGCTGTTTTTTGCCTATTTCAGAGTTTCGCAGAAAAAGAATATCAAATGGAGTCAAACGGAATGAAACCTTCGATTTTCGGAACGAACGTGATCCAGAGGACTTGGACCCTACGTCAAGAAAGCAACCAGGAAGGCACGAGGTAGGGGGCACGCCTACCCCCCAGGTGCGCCCTCCACCCTCGTGGGACCCATGTTGCTCCACCGACGTACTCCTTCCTCCTATATATACCTACGTACCCCAAACTACCAGATACGGAGCCAAAAACCTAATTCCACCGCCGCAACCTTCTGTACCCGTGAGATCCCATCTTGGGGCCTTTTCCGGAGCTCCGCCGGAGGGGGAAACGATCACGGAGGGCTTCTACATCAACACCATAGCCTCTCCGATGATGTGTGAGTAGTTTACTTCAGACCTTCGGGTCCATAGTTATTAGCTAGATGGCTTCTTCTCTCTTTTTGGATCTCAATACAATGTTCTCCCCCTCTCTTGTGGAGATCTATTCGACGTAATCTTCTTTTGCGGTGTGTTTGTTGAGATTGATGAATTGTGGGTTTATGATCAAGTTTATCTATGAACAATATTTGAATATTCTCTGAATTCTTTTATGTATGATTGGTTATATTTGCAAGTCTCTTCGAATTATCAGTTTGGTTTGACCTACTAGATTGATCTTTCTTGCAAAGGGAGAAGTGCTTAGCTTTGGGTTCAATCTTGCGGTGTCCTTTCCCAGTGACAGTAGGGGCAGCAAGGCACGTATTGTACTTTTGCCATCGAGGATAACAAGATGGGGTTTATATCATATTGCATGAGTTTATCCCTCTACATCATGTCATCTTACTTAAGGCGTTACTCTATTCTTTTGAACTTAATACTCTAGATGCATGCTGGATAGCGGTCAATGTGTGGAGTAATAGTAGTAGATGCAGGCAGGAGTCGGTCTACTTGTCTCGGACATGATTCCTATATACATGATCATACCTAGATATTCTCATAACTATGCTCAATTCTGTCAATTGCTCAACAGTAATTTTTTTACCCACCGTAATAATTATGCTCTCGAGAGAAGCCACTAGTGAAACCTATGGCCCCCGGGTCTATTTTCCATCATATTAATCTTCCGTCAACAAGCTATTTCTTTTGCCGTTTTTATTTTGCTTTATTTACTTTGCATCTTTATCATAAAAATACCAAAAATATTATCTTATCATATCTATCAGATCTCACTTTCGTAAGTGACCGTGAAGGGATTGACAACCCCTTTATTGCGTTGGTTGCGAGGATTTTATTTGTTTGTGTAGGTGCGAGGGACTCGTGCGTGGCCTCCTACTGGATTGATACCTTGGTTCTCAAAAACTGAGGGAAATACTTACGCTACTTTGCTGCATCACCCTTTCCTCTTTAAGGGAAAACCAATGTAGTGCTCAAGAGGTAGCATCCCCTCCCCCGTATATAAAGGAGTGTAGGAGGGGGGGGGGAGGACCGGCCCTCTATGGCGCACCTTGGAGGAGTTCTACTCCCTCCGGGAGTAGGATCCCCCCCTTCCCTAGTTGGACTAGGAGAGAAGGAAGGGGGAGAGAGGGAGGAAGGAAAGGGGGGCGCCGCCCCCCTTCCTAGTACAATTCGGACCAGAGGGGAAGGGGGCACGCGGCCTGCCATGGGTGCCTCTCTCTCTCCACTAAAGCCCATTAGGGCCCATATACTCCCGGGGGGTTCCGATAACCCCCCGGTACTCCGGTATATGCCCGAAATCACTCGGAACCTTTCCGATGTCCAAACATAGGTTTCCAATATATCATTCTTTATGTCTCGACCATTTCGAGACTCCTCGTCATGCCCGTGATCACATCCGGGACTCCGAACAACCTTCGGTTCATCAAAACACATAAACTCATAATACCGATCGTCACCGAACGTTAAGCGTGCGGACCCTACGGGTTCGAGAACTATGTAGACATGATCGAGACATGTCTCTGGTCAATAACCAATAGCGGAACCTGGATGTTAATATTGGCTCCCACATATTCTACGAAGATCTTATCGGTCGAACCGCATAACGATATACATTGTTCACTTTGTCATCGGCATGTTACTTGCCCGAGATTCGATCGTTGGTATCTCAATACCTAGTTCAATATAGTTACCGACAGGTCTCCTTACTTGTATCGTAATGCATCATTCCGAAACTAAATCATTAGTCACATTGCTTGCAAGGCTTATATTGATGTGCATTACCGAGAGGGCCCAGAGACACCTCTCCGACAATCGGAGTGACAAATCCTAATCTCGATCTATGCCAACTCAACAAACATCATCGGAGACACTAGCACCTTTATAATCACCCAGTTACGTTGTGACGTTTGGTAGCATACAAAGTGTTCCTCTGGTATTCAGGAGTTGCATGATCTCATAGTCATATGAACATGTATAAGTTATGGAGAAAGCAATAGCAACAAACTAAACGATCATCATGCTAAGCTAACGGAATGGGTCAAGTCAATCACATCGTTCTCTAATGATGTGATCCCGTTAATCAAATGACAACTCATGTCTATGGCTAGGAAACTTAACCATCTTTGATTCAACGAGCTAGTCAAGTAGAGGCATACTAGCAACACTCTGTTTGTCTATGTATTCACACATGTACTAAGTTTCCGGTTAATACAATTCTAGCATGAATAATAAACATTTATCATGATATAAGGAAATATAAATAACAACTTTATTATTGCCTCTAGGGCATATTTCCTTCATATATCTCATGTTTGAGTAATTCCCCTTAGGCATGGGAGATGTAGGGGATTGGTGAGATTCATTTGTGCCTGTTCTATGTGTTCTTATTTGTGGCATTAGTTCTATGATTGTTCGGTAATTAAATTGTGTATCTATGGGGAACATAATGCATGATGTCCAATTTAAAGGGTCAGGCAACATGATCTGAAGACCTACACATGTAACACATATTTTTTAGCAAATATGTAACCTCTAGACGACATGTGTTGGTATCTACAAGGTGCAAAGACAATATGAGATAACAATGATCCACAAAACCTAATGCATTGTTTTGGTCTTATGACCTTAATTGTGGAAACGACCATACACATTTCATACCCATATTTCTGAGAGAGAGATAGAGCTCCCCATCCTTGTGATGATTTCAAAGGGATTCTACTCCAACCATAGAACGTTTGATTTCTAGACACCTCATTGCTTTCCACTGAAACCCTCTTCTACCACAAAGCCAATATCTATGAGTGTTCAAGTGTTGAGGAGATTATCTTTTGAAGCACAAGAGCAAGGAGTTCATCATCAACAACCCCACCTATTACCTTATGGAGGGTGGTGCCTCCTAGATTGATTAGGTATGCTTGGGAGTCTCCAAATCATGTGGACAAACCAAAAAGTTTGTGAGGGCAAGGAGATTGCCTACTTCATGAAGATCTACCCTGAGTGAGGCTAGTCCTTCATAGGTGGAAGGCATGGTGGGATAGACAAGGTTGCTTCTTCGTGGACTCTTTGTGGGTTGAGCCCTCCATGGACTCGATTCCCCTGTGGAATCTCACAACTATTATTCTTGTGATAATTGATCCTTGGGATTGAATCCTCCAACAACTTGGATGTATGATAGCACCACCTATCGGAATCACACGTCAAAATCTTCTGTGTCACCATAGTGTTTGCATATCTCCAAACCCATCCCCTACTTTACTCACTTGCAATGTCTTCACTTTTTGCTGCCTATGCTCTAGACTTGCATGTGTAGGTTGTTACCAGACTTGCTTAGAATCGCTAAAATCTGCCAAGAACTAAAATTAAGAAAATAACCATTTTTCATTTGGTAAGTAGCCTAATCACCCCCTCTAGACATACTTTCAATCCTCTAGATGAACTTTGTCCTTATGAAACAGACATGAGTGTTGAGACCACCAGCACATCACGTCCCTGTCATTGTACTGCCGCTTGGTGTTCGAATGTGAACCGAGTCAGAGAATCATACCATAGTTTGGACCATTGATTAAATAACTTAATCCCATAAAAGGGCACGATTACCTCCACAGAAGCCGGTGTAGAGGATGACACGATGCCCTTGTTGGAAGATGGGCCAGCCGATGAGACATCATTGTGTTCAGGGGACATAACTGTGTTTGCACAAGTACATTTTTAGTCCGAGGATGATCCTTAGGTGTATGCATGTAATCTCCTGAAGGAAATATGCCCTAGAGGCAATAATAAAGTTGTTATTTATATTTCCTTATATCATGATAAATGTTTATTATTCATGCTAGAATTGTATTAACCGGAAATTTAGTACATGTGTGAATACATAGACAAACAAAGCGTCACTAGTATGCCTCTACTTGACTAGCTCGTTGTATCAATGATGGTTATGTTTCCTAACCATAGACATGAGTTGTCATTTGATTAACGGGATCACATCATTAGAGAATGATGTGATTGACTTGACCCATCCGTTAGCTTAACACGATGATCGTTTAGTTTGTTTCTATTGCTTTCTCCATAACTTATACATGTTCCTATGACTATGAGATTATGCAACTCCCGAATCGCTGAGGAACACTTAGTGTGCTATCAAACGTCACAACGTAACTAGGTGACTATAAAGATGCTCTACAGGTGTCTCTGATGGTGTTTGTTGAGTTGGCATAGATCGAGATTAGGATTTGTCACTCCGAGTATCGAAGAGGTATCTCTGGGCCCTCTCGGTAATGCACATCACTATAAGCCTTGCAAGCAATGTGACTAATGAGTTAGTTGCGGGATGACGCATTACGAAACGAGTAAAGAGACTTGCTGGTAATGAGATTGAAAATCTCGGGCAAGTAACATGCCGATGACAAAGGGAACAACGTATGTTGTTATGCGGTTTGACCGATAAAGATCTTCGTAGAATATGTGGAAACCAATATGAGCATCCAGGTTCCGCTATTGGTTATTGACCGGAGATGAATCTCGGTCATGTCTACATAGTTCTTGAACCCGTAGGGTCCGCACGCTTAACGTTCTGTGACGATTTGTATTATGAGTTATGTGATTTGATGACCGAAGTTTGTTCGGAGTCCCGGATGAGATCGGGGACATGACGAGGAGTCTCTAAATGGTCGAGACATAAAGATCGATATATTGGAAGGCTATATTCGGACATCGAAAAGGTTCCGAGTGATTCATGTATTTTTCAGAGTACCGGAGAGTTACGGGAATTCGTATTGGGCCTTAATGGGCCATACAGGAAAGGAGAGAAAGGCCTCAAGGGTGGCCGCACCCCTTCCCCATGGACTGGTCCGAATTGGACTAGGTAAATGGGGTGCCCCCTGTCGGTGTCAAAACCGGCGGATCTCGGGTAGGGGGTCCCGAACTGTGCGCCTAAGGCTGATGGTAACAGGAGGCGAGGGACACAATGTTTACCCAGGTTCGGGCCCTCTCGATGGAGGTAATACCCTACTTCCTGCTTGATTGATCTTGATGATATGAGTATTACAAGAGTTGATCTACCATGAGATCGTAGAGGCTAAACCCTAGAAGCTAGCCTATGGTTATGATTGTTGTTGTCCTACGGACTAAACCCTCCGGTTTATATAGACACCGGAGGGGGCTAGGGTTACACAGAGTCGATTACAAGGGAGGAGATCTACATATCCGAATTGCCAAGATTGCCTTCCACGCAAAGGAGAGTCCCACCCGGACATCGGACGAAGTCTTCAATCTTGTATCTTCATAGTCCAACAGTCCGGCCAAAGTATATAGTCCGGTTGTCCGAGGACCCCCTAATCTAGGACTCCCTCAGTAGCCCCTGAACCAGACTTCAATGACGATGAGTCCGGCACGCAGATTGCTTCGGCATGGCAAGGCGGGTTCTTCTCCAAATCCCGAGTACCTGTCGTAACGAGTAGTGTCCGTCTTCCCATGAATGTTCCACTCCTCGACTTCTGTGCCTTAATAATGGCTATCTTCCACGTGTAGAGCGAATGCGAGAAGTCGAGGCATTTTTTACATTTGTCACCCTAACCATGTGAGTAAATCGTCTATTTAAAGAGTCGGGGATCCTCAGATCCAGATCACACCATCCTCCCACAGCGAGTATCCATCGGAGCGCGCCCGGAAAAGTCCATCCCATCATGGCCGGCCATCGCAACTCCTCCTCTCGCTCCGGTAGCACTAACCAGGCAATTAAAAGAAGTGTTCCGTCCCCCACAGCTAATTAGTAGATTTACAGACCCATGGGTTTCTCCCTCCTGCGTATATGGTCCCCGTCCGAGCCGGACTAGCCACTTATAACGGCGGGGAGCAAGTGGAGAGCTTTCCCAACTCATCCATGGCGGAGTGGGTATGCCTTGTCCCTTACTTATTGAGGGGACTCGGATTTCCAATCCATCCGTTCCTCCGCGGGCTCCTGGAGTTCTATGGCCTCCAGCTGCATAACTTTACTCCCGCCTCCATATTACAGATCGCCGGCTACGTCGCCTTTTGTGAGCTATTTCTGGGCTGCGAAGCTCATTTCGAGATATGGAAGAGGCTATTCTGTCTCGTACCCCATACACAGGAGGGGTTAATATATCAAGTGGGCGGAGCCGAAATATGGCGCATCGCCGGGACCGGATACCCGTCCGGTACTCCAAAGAAGACATCCGAAGACTGGCCTTCGGAGTGGTTTTATATGGAGGACGCCCCCCTTCCGGACCCTATTCGGATGGGCCTTCCTGAGTTTAATAATGCCCCTTTGAAGAAACGCCGCAGCTGGCACCCTCAGAGTCCCCAGGAGGAAGATAACAGAGAGGTCCTTTACCTGATGGGCAGGATAAAAATGATGGCCAAATCAGGACTGACAATAATCGAGGTTATGTCAATATGTATAATGCGGGGGGTGCAGCCACTTCAGTATCGGGGGAAACCCATGTGGCACTTCAATGGAGAAGACGATGCCACCCGCTGCGGCCGTAAAGGTCCGGACTCCACCGTTGCTCTAGCGAAAATACTGTCTGATTTATACAAAGGAGAGGAAGAGGAGTTCATCCGCATTAAGCCACGGAATGGATTCTCCATGTACAACCCCCCAAACTGGGTGAGCTGCTACTTTTTACTTCAGACCTTCCCACATTCCCCATCATAAATATTTACCTTGCTATTTCATAGCAGGAACTGCGAAAAGCTGTGAGGGAGGTCCACAGCTCATCTCCATAGCCAGAGGACCCTGACCGGGCCATCGACCCCGGACTCAAAGAAGATCTGGACATATTTGTGGAGCTTACCGACAGGACGTTCTATCAGTTAAGCTGCAACGGTGCCTTGGTGGCCATCATAGCCGATTATCCTGGCCTGCTCCCTACATCGCATGTAAGTAAAACCGGAGTCCCAACTTCTGAGAAGGATCCCTTTTTTGCACTTCACCCACCACACACATATGGTGTCTTACAGGGAAGGCCCTCGGGACGCCATGCCGAATCCGCGGTGACTCACCAACGAGGGGCACCGAAGCCGGGTAGGCTTAAAAAGGAAGGCGGTCAGGACTGAGACGCCGTCGCAGAGGTATGAAAAAGAACCCTGCTCCGTGGTTATCGTCTTTAAAATATAATAATGTCCATGGTTCCTGGCAGAAAAAATGCTCGCCGGACCGTGTCCGGAGAGCCTTCCGGCCACGCCTCCACCAGCCGGACTCCAGAGCCGGTCTTAGGGGTAGATGCTAACGTGGGGAAAACATCGGATGTTCCTCCTACAAAGGATGCAGATAGGCTGTCCCAAAGTGGAGAGTGCCATGAATCACAGGCGTCGCCGGGCCGTACTCTGCGACCCTGGTTTCTCCGAAGAGGCGTTCGATGCATTCAACTCGGGAGACGCGTACATCCGAGCTGCTCAAAATGGTCTTGCCAAAGCCACAGACCAGTATGTAAAGGATATACGGGTAAGAAAATCTGATAATTATGTATATCAGTAGCCCCTGAGACTTGAAACAATTGGCACAACTGATTTAAGGATCATTATATGCGTAGGTTCTTACGGAGAAGGATACCCAGTTGTCTCAAGAGCTGGAGGAGTCCAAAGCCCAGCTACGGGCCGCAGTTTCGGAGATGAAGGAGTCCAAGAAGGCCCCATCTGGTAACACTTGTTCTGATCGAAAAGAATCAAATGACATGTACCAGTTTAGTATTCGGCATGCATGCAAATCTAACAATAGATTCTGCAGATGATCCCGAAGTGAATCCGAAGGTCGTGCGAGGGGATGAGAAACATGCTCAACGACATCTAGAGGCTGGCGAGCGCGTGCTTACGCAGGTTAGGCAGGAGAAAAACGATCTCCAAGATGCCAATACCCGACTGGGCGTTGAACTGAAAGATGTTCGGGCCCAGCTAGCTGACTCCATAAAGGAGAATAAGGAGCTTCAACGCGGCATTTTTAGTAAGTGCTTGAACGAACTTTTATAGAGTTCGGCAAAGAAACCGGCTAACAGAGTTATATCTGTAGGTATGCTGACGGGTCGTCCCGAACAGGAGATGCCCGGGTCTGCGGATGATCTTCTGCCAGAGCTCTCACAACTGCACGAACAAGTTCGGCAGGTGATGCAGGGCATTGCCCAGGCCTTGTGGCCATCCGCCTCCCTGCAGGAGGCATGGGGGAGCTCGTAGCGATGCTCAAGGGAGTGCGGCGACGCTTCCGATTATGGAAGATATCTGCCTGCCGACAAGGTGCAAGGGAAGCCTGGGCCATGGTGAAGACACGATATACCAAGGCTGACCCGAACCACATGGCCGAGGGAGGACCTGTGGGGTCTGATGGGAAAGAGATTCGCGTTAGTCTGGTGTATGACTAGGTAAAATTAGCCGCAAAGTATTCCCAACAGGATTGTAGGCTAGACAGCCTGTTGGATGGTATAGAAGAAGAATTTAGTCAGTCTAAGTGACTGTGTACTTCAAGTGACTTATATTGTCCCTAGCCGGATTGTAAATCATTTGTCATGGCGGACCTTTTCGCTTCGACCTCCGGACTCGACAGTCCGGAGTGTATCCAAATACCCGCTCAGTTATGTAAATACCGGGGTACGCGTGGAAACCAGGCGTAGGGGTCATAAGTGCTTGAACAGACAAGTACCCAACTAGCTATGTTATATTACATGGATAGTAAGAAACATCTTCCAGGGAGAATAGTTCCGTTAAGGGTTCCTTTCCCTGGGTACGCATGCATTAATTGCATGTCCGAACTGCGAAAAGAGACGCATGATATAAACATCTGGAGCATGTATTGCAATAAGTAAAAGTCATCTTTTGTTCACCGACCGAATATTCCCTTAAGAACGCTAGCTTTCGGCTTCACCCAGTCTGAGGTACACATCCGGCTGACCCGGCAGTAACAATCGCAGAGGTCCTCCCCTTATGCCCTAGCCGAATTAACGGGAACGTAGGTCATAAACACAAGAGCCAGGCAACCCAGCTTGGCCAAAACTTAAGTCATATCGATGCATATAATGTCGAAGAAAAGGTACATGTGGAAAAGTAACACATGTGCAGGGGGCATAGAGCCCGGAACATAATTATATTAAGATTCTGTATAAGAAGCCCCCAGGTATAATAAGCACGCATGGCGCGTCAAGATTGTGTAGTCAAGACACATTTTAACCTTTTAAGGTCGTGAAGAAAAAGGGAAGGAAGAAAGAAAGACAGATAGCGGATATACATATATACATATAAACACTATTCTGGTCACGGGATCAGAATAATATTCTGATCACAACATGAACTTCCCGAGTAACGCGCCTGACCTTCCCCGAGTACTAGGTTGAACTTCAGCTAAAAGGTGTCCAAATGGGGCTTGCGATATACCGTTGGATAGCTATGGACATCAGTATCATGACCCAAGTTAAATTTTTGGCAAAATGTAAGCGGTTTAAGAGCAGTTTTGAAAACCGTTTTTTCTTCATACAAAAAAAGTGAATCGTATTTTCGATCGCATTTTTAAATCGTTTATCGAAATGAGGCAAATAATATGGCGTTGGAAAGCTGCTGCAAAACCGCTCCTTCCACATGTTGAAAGTTTTCTCTAATTCCCTACGGTTAAAGAGTAATTCGGAAAATCGTAAAATTTCGAAAACCGAACACCCGAGTTCATATTTTCGACGCCACTTCTAAACGGCTAATCCAATTGAGGCAAATAATATGGCGTTGGAAAGCTTATGAAAATGCGCTACGTTTTTATGTTAAAAGTTTTTTCTAATTTTGAATGGTTTAAAAGTAATTTAGAAAACGGTACAAGTTCCACCGAGTTCGTATTTTCGAGCTAATTTTTTATCCGGTCGTCCAAATGCAGCAAATGATATGGCGTTGGAAAGCCTGAAGAAATGCGAATTTTTTTTGTATATATTGTTTCTCCTAATTTATTATGGTTTTATGTCAGTTTTGAAAATGGTTAAAAACGTATTTTTGTTGTAATTTCTACAAACTTTATCGGAATGGGGCAAATAATATACCACTGAAAAGCTACGGAAAATGTGAAACTTTTTCATGTTGATGGTTTTCTCTGAATCTTAGCCGTTTTCAAGTAATTTCGAAAATGGCGGGATCATTCGTTCTGCCTTTATCGCGAAACAGATTCTTCGAAAATGCACCGCGTGAAGAACCTGAACTTCTCGGCATGTCTACTTGAACTTTACTCTGTTTTTCACGAGTTTTTTTTTGCTCGTAGCTCTCCATCCACTCAACGGAATTGAGCAAGTGATATACTAGTGGAAAGCTGCTGTAAACACGCAACTTTCCCGTGTTGATCATTTTTTCATACTCGCGACGATTTTAAAAGTTTTTCATCTGATATTCATTCAGTGTAGTAGGTGAACTTCCTGCTGTTTTTACGTTGAACTTCTGTGACGTATTTTTCATTTGTAATTTTCTCATCCATTCGTCAAGTGTTACACAAATGGTATTTCTTTTGTATAAACCTCTCTCACAATATTTTTAAAAATTTCTCCGACGGAGGACTTGAACTTATATCAACAAACTTTTAGTCTTTGCTTTTTTATTCTTTTTAATACAAAATGCACACCTTGTAGTACGTGAACTTCTGGCAGTTATCAATCTGAACTTCTCTCAGTTACATGAAAATATATGAGTTTTTTATGAATTTTTAATCTGATTTTCTTAATCCTTTTTTATGAAATTTTGAAGCGCTCTTATTTTAATAGTTGAACTTCTTGTTATTTTATTTTTGAACTTCTTGTTTCCATTGTTTAATAACGAGGAAAATCTGAGTTTTCTATAATCATCGAACTTCTCCATATTTTTTAATATGGACTTCCTGGTTTTATTTCTTAATCTTTTTATGAAATTTTGAAGCGCTCTATTTTTAAAAGTTGAACTTGTTATTTTATTTTTGAACTTCTTGTTTTTATTATTTAATAACAAGGAAAATATGAGTTTTCTATAATCATCGAACTTCTCTATCATTTTAATATGGACTTCCTGGTTTTATTTCTTAATCTTTTTTATGAAATTTGAAGTTCATGGTTGATTCTTCAATACTAAGGGATATTTGAGTATTTTAATAGTGGTAAAAATCTTAGTTTCTAATTAAACATCGAACCGCTTCGTTATTTTTGTTTAAACTTCTAGTTTTTTTAGAAATGGAGAAAATCTATTTTTAAACTTTTTTTAGTTGGTCCTTTTTTTAATTTGAACTTCTTCGTTTTATACTTTAGTAACACAAAAAATCTGAGTTTTTCATAATCTTTGGACTTCTCTTTTATTTTAATTTGAACTTTTTAGTCTTATTCTTAAAAAAATTGTTTTTAAATAAGCATCAAACATTTTTTTAAATTATACTTCATACTTTTATTTTTCCAAGAAACAGAAAGAATTTGAGTTTTTCTATATCCATCGAACTTCTCCTTTTTTTAATTTGAACTTCTTCATTTTATTTTTTAGTAACAAGGAAAATCTGAGTTTTGTCATAAATATGAAGCTTCTCTATTTTTGTAATTTGGATTTCTTGTTTTATTTCTTTCAGTAAAGATAATATCATAGTTTTGTAATAAATATTGAATTGTCCATTACTTCAATTTCAACTTCTAGAGTTTTTTTAATTTTAGAAACAATGAAAGTCATTTTTATGATTTTTGAACTTCTCTATTTTTAAAATTTGAACTTCTTAGTTCTTTTAGAAAATGGGTAAACTGCATTCCCCCTTTCATTAATTTTTCATTTTGCAATCGATAACAAAGAGAACATTCTTTTGCGTTCTTTTTGAAGTGGTTTTTCTAGATTTAAATTTTGTTTTGTGCTCTTGTCAAATTTGTTTGTCACTTGAAGTTCTAAAAAATCACAACTCTCAGATGTTTTACCTTGCATGTCTAATTTTTATTTGAGCTTGCTGAGATAACACACTCGACCTTCTCGAACACAACATTTTGACCTTCGCAAAAACATAAATTAGAGCCAAAATTTTAACCTACAGAGCATGTACATTTTTCTACGCGTTTTCAAGAATAGCCAAAGCTACATCATTGGATCTGGATTTCAAGAGCTAATGCTTTCCAGAAAAGAAAAGAAAGAATACAAAATTACAAGCAAGATCTAGCTAAAGGAATCACTGTTGAGGTGGAGCGATGGAACTAGATGCAACCAAGAAGCATTTGTATTTTTTTGAATGGTGATGAAGACCATCTCAAGAAAAAAATCAGTAGTGGCAGCAACAACCATTGAATAATCCATCAACTCCCCATAAAGTTGTTGTAGGTTCTGTACATGTATATATATCTAATTTTCTTTACACGTGACCATAGCATTGGGACTATCATACTTATAGGCCATATGGTTTTGAGGCTAAGGTAGGCCATCTCAAGAATACACATGATGTGAGATCACATACCCATGTTAATTTGCACCCCCAAAACAGCACAAAGATCACACACCCATTCCTGCACTCTGACAATATTCCTGCACCTTATGTGACCTTCTCCCTACCTCTATGGTGACCTTCTCATTGCTTCTATGGTGACCTTCTTCCTCCATCTGTTCATGATGGTAGCGACACCAGGCGTGGTTCGTCGTCCTTCCCGGTTTGCACGCATAGACCTGCCTCTGAGGTGAACTTTTCCATAGTAGTAGCTCAATCGAAGCAACTCATGATGACCTGAACTTTTGAAGAATACACAAAAAATGCAGAAGATTTAGTGGGGGAGAGGTGATGCACATAACACACTTGACCTTCTCGAACACAACATTTTTGCAAGTTCAAATTATTTGAACTTGCTGAGATACTCGGTAGTATCTGATGAGCCCCGCCGTTGCGAGCAGGGAGACGGGGGCAGCGACATGGAGATGTCGGGGAACGCGACGGCGCCACAAAGCAACCATGGTCGTCGGACTTGTGAAGCTAGATCACTGCCTTTGAAACCAAATCTCACAGAGTCATTCTAGCACCTCGAGTCAACACCCTGAAGAAAAAAATGATATGGTATCATGCGTGTGCAGCAAAGCAATCGAGAATTCAGAACAACAAAAGTAAAATTCATGCCGATCCATACCTCCATCTGGCACCCTAGATCCTGAGATGACCAGTACTGATCATCGTTCATTTAACTGGTCATGTACCAAAAATGCCCGAAAGCAATTCCCATGAGTACAGGTTATAGAACTCGTATGCCTCCTCAAGCGAGTCAAATCGGGTAGATATGGTCGCCTGAAAAAAATATGTATTTGTTGATCTGCCTGGACAATTCCTAAGGGCCAATTCTATAGCTCCAATCTCTTTTGAAGGCCCAACACAAACATCAAATCCTTTCCTGCAGACACCATGCATATTAATGGCAAACATGAAGGCCAGGAACTAGTAAGAATAAATTTCACACTTGATATATCACTGAGTTCAGAGAAATATACAGATTTAGTGGGAACACATGAATGGACAGAGCAAAAATTCAGAAAAACGCAAAATGAGAAGAATACAAACATCCAATATGCTAAACAAGACATGTCCAAGCCCAGTCCCACCAGCACCTGGCCTTAGTGGCCGAGCTTTACTAATCGGAAAAAGAATAATGCTGCTGCTCCTGCCTTGGCGGTCGATCAAGTGGCTTGACCGTTCCATCGAGTCTGAAGCTTCGGTGATCGAAGCAAATGAGATCGATCGATCGCCCACATGTACCCTATAGTTGTAGGTGGAAACGGAGACATGGCCAAGCATCAAGCCCCACCCACACCTGAAAATTGAAAAAGAAACAGAAATAGAGAGTTAGAGATGCACAAGCATGAGTAGAATTCAAACAAGGTGGATGCAATGGATAGATACAACGCACACAGCCAAGATCGATCAAGCAGACCGACCGACGTCCAGCTTACCAGATTTCAGAAGAAAGTAAGAGCACTTCCTCCCGTGATAGTGCGGGACTACAGCCTCCCCCTCTCCGTTGTAGGTAGCAGCTACTTGGAGAAGACACAAGCATGAAGGTCGAGCTTTGTCCTCGGACAGGACGCTGCTTCGGCCTTGGCAGTTCGTCGATGGCGCGAGGTGAGTGGCCATGGCGGTGGGATCCAGCAATTGCAACCCGAGCTTTCTCCGGCGACCTGCTGTTGCACGAGTTGTTCTCCGACGGTGGCTTCGCGCGGGGACGCGGGCCTTCCAGCGACGCACAGGAAGAAGCAGGGGAAGCCGTCGTCGAGCTTTCTTGTAGGGGTTGCAGTGGCTTAGCCGATCCGGTGGCTGCCTATGTCATGGGAACCAGCGATGAGGCAGGATCCAGCGAGCGCTCCGGCGGATCTGGGCGGGGTAGGTGGTTCCCGGCGCATCGGGGTGGGTGAACGGGCGGCGGTTGGAGGTCGCGCGCAACCCCTGCGCCTGACCAGGAGCATTCCTGGTCGCTGCATGTGGTAGGAGGCGGCGGGGCCAAGGGAGGTGCAGGAACACCGGGGACGGGGGCTTCGGCGGTTGGTGGTCGTGGGCCCGGCGGCAGCGCATTGGGTGGCCGGGGCTCGGCGGCGGCGTGTGCCAGGGTGGGATCAAGGGAGGTGAGGTGAGGTGAGAGGATCGTGGGAGGGGTTGGATGGGCTTTTTTTCTCTCGTACCGGTTCGGGAGTTCGGGAGGTCCTGCCTGCGCCCTTATAGGGCAATCGTGATCCAAATAACTATTCTAATCCTGGGATTAGAATAGTGTTGTCCTATATATATAGTAGCACTATTCTGATCGTTATTTGGATCATGGCGCCCCTATATAGAGGCGATTGACATGTTCCTGAAATCTCAAACCGGTTGAACCAAGAATTTTTTTTAGCTAGATCCTCTCCCTAACCTCCCGTACCCCTGGCCTTCTCAACATCCTCTCCAGAATCGCCGCCACACCTCCCGCGCCGCCGGTGCCCCGCCTCCATGGCCGGAGTGCATCCTCCCGCGCGGACGGCGCCCCTCCTTCCCTGCTGCCGGTGTGCCACCTCCCCTTCTCCCCAACGGCCGGTGCACCTTCTTCCGCGCGATAGGGGCACCTCCTCCACCATGGCCGGCGAGCCTCCTCCTGCCGCCACCCTAGGATCCAGCCACCGTAGGGCCCCGGAACCCCGTGTATTGTTCGCTGGGCCCTGGATCCCCGTGCGCCGCTGCCGGGCCCTGGATCCCGAGCACCGCCGCCGCCGGGGTCCTGGCTCGCCTGCTCCATCACTGCTGGGACCTCGGCCCCCTCGTGCGTCGTCTGGACTCCCACATGCTGCAGCAGACCGCGCCACCCTATCGCCCACGCTTCACCTCTTCCCCGAGCAGCCCTGCCCCTAAGCCACACCTCGCGACTGCGGGGCTCATGCCACATCACCTCCCCTCCCCCAAGTTCGTGTGCCACTAGTGAGTTCCTTCCCAAGCCAACTGCCGCTGCGTACCTGGTCGAGCAAATTCCCCTACTAATGGCAGAATCAGCAGTTCCAGTTGTTGGCCAACTGACGGTCACTTAATCTAGTGCAAGTAGCAGCATTTAAAAGTAGGTTGCGGCCTTTCCCCCATCTCAACTTTTTCTAACTGCAACTATGGGATTTGGTTGTGGCTGGCAGCAAGAAAAGGAAGAGTAATGACTGACTGGTGGTGATGCAATGCGGCGAGCAGAACAATGTGATGTAGGCATGGATGGGACAGGTTAGCTGGAGCCTGCAGCCTGCAGGCATGGGCGCCAAGCTGCTAATACATTTGGGTGGCTCGTAATGTACTTGGCCGAATGTTACTACTACTACAAACATGTGTATTATTTTTGGTAGCTCGCTTTTACATTTTATGCTAAAACTTCTGCCTGCTTCTTCTGACTGCTCCTACTGGACAGCTAATACAGCTTGAACCCAATACTGAACCTGAACCTAAACTTCTCTAGCTCACGCTGCTGCATCCACTTGCTGGCTTCATATGCATAAGTAGAGACCAGCTACACAGAGAAGAAAAGACAAGGAATAAATTGTGTGGTGGTGGTTACTTCTAGAAGATAAGACAGAGAGATAAAGGCCAAAATGTGTGGTGTAAAAACATGCACAACTTCTGTATAAAAAAATATTATTTGTTTGGAAAGTGCATACATTGTACTCTA